>NW_019392964.1:0-54848 GCF_000648675.2 Cimex lectularius | reverse complement strand
GTTCCAACCTCAATCGAATCCAATCCCTTCAATCTAAAATCCTCAGAACAATAGTACAAGCCCCTTTCTATGTATCCAATCACACCATCCATACCGACCTAAATGTCCCTTTTGTTACCGAGCTAGCCCAATCCCGCTACAAAACGTACCATTCCAAACTACTCCATCATCCGAACCCTTTCGTCCAAAACCTGTCATCCACCACATTACCTAATAATCCCAACAGAAGACTGAAGCGTCGGTGGCCCCGCGACAACCTTAACAATTGACATCGGTCTCCTACGATGGAGTACATCTCGCTCATCGTATTGATTAACTAACGGCTACCATCACTGGATGGTAATTGTTCAAGCTTTCACGCTACCGTTACTAATTTTATATGTAAATACTATCCGTTTTACTTGTTGCGTCGAAGAATGCAGTTGTAAAAAACAAATAAAAAGTTTTAAAAAAAAGTTAAACCAATTTAAATTATTGTTCCAAACAAATTCCATAGATTGAAACTAACACAATTTTTAATATTGTTTTAGGATTTGAAAAAGACAAAAATAAAGTTTTCCTAATTATGTACAATTAATGTTGTTATGTTTTGTCTTCATAAAAATGTAGCAAAGAGGATTAATATATCAAGTTATTTTTTTCAATGGTTTATTTATCATTGAAAAGTTGCATACAGCCAAAATTACTGTATATATCGAATATACTCAATCATATATACTCGGGCTAAAACCAAGAAGATATATCGGGCTCTAGGTTCCCTTTCTCATGAAATGATTAGTGATGGTTATGAACTGATTTATAAGTCAGTGATGGCACCGCAAAGAAATAATGTTTATTGTTAACGGTTTATGTTTAGCTGGAAGACTTCAGAACTATTAATCGTATGTAAAAACTAGACAGTATTTCAGTATGGAGGTGGTTAGTTCAGGTTACAGACTGGTTATACTCAAGTGATGAAGTGTTTATGTACGGGTTTCGCACACAGGGAATATCAAGTGCCTGAACATTTGAGGCTACCGATGACCCCTAAATTATGTTCATCCTTATCGGTTTCCATCAGATTGGAAGGTTTCACAAAAGCTACACGTAGGTAAAAACTATCCAATATTTTTGAAAGGTGGTGAAATGTTAGTGTTCTATAGGATTACCACAATAATTAAGGTTATGTGTAGGTTATGAAAAGTTGAAGTTTTTATTGTGCCCTCTGTGATAAATTTTTACTCAAACACTTATGCTGGATGTTTTTATGCTGTTTATAGTGGTTTATAAGGTTACTTAACAAGCTAGGGATGCTCTAAAGTTTCATACTAGATGTAGGCAGATAGCTAATGCTTTTAAATGAATGGGAGGCATTTTTACTTGATAGGTTTGACATTGATTAAAACCCGTGGTAATGTTATTCTATAAAGACGAATACGAATGAGAGGCGATTTTTACGAACCGCTAGACTCTTCAATTCTAAGCGTCCAGATGTACATGTTTTTTATTGGAAAAGGGTTTACATCAAATTGGAAGGTTGCAAATTGGTTATATACGTTTACTTAACGGTTTGTACTTATTGTGTGTTTATCATGATGTAAACTTCTATGCAGATGCATAAGATTTCATGAAAAGTTTTTGGGTGATTGTGATGCGTTCTTACTTGCGAGGGTTCACGAGGATTGTAACAAAGTTAACTTTTAATTGGCAGATTACAGAATGGTTATAGACTATTATATCTAGTCATTATAGTCGCTTTCTAGTCATTCTGACATTTTTGAATTGCCGGAAATTATTAATTGATTACTAATTTTTAGGTTAAGTTGTAGGCAGAGAGATGTTATGGCTTTAAAAAAAAAAAAAACCGGCACCCTGTGGGTTGATATGACCTCGCCTGTTGCAAACCCTCGTAAAAATAGAGAGAGAGAGACAGATAGATAGATAGAGATAGATAGATAGATAGATAGATAGATATATAGATAGATAGATAGATAGATATATAGATAGATAGAGAGAGAGAGAGAGAGTGAGAGAGAGAGAGAGCGCGAAAGAGTGAGTGAGAGATAGGTAGATAATTATGTTCGTCATTTGAACCTATTATTGAAGATGTTTCAGACAAATTTATGCAGTTAATAAAGGGAATTGTTAGAAATTTTGTATGTTGATCATATATATGAAATCGATTATTTTACACACTTTGGGAAAAAAATTAAAAACTTTTTATTGAGGCTAAATTTAATCCGATCAAATTTCTGAAAGGTGTAGAATAAATACAAAAGGACTGAATGAATCTTATTTCAAATTTAGTTCTAGTGGCCCTGTTCGATTCTCTTAGAAATCTCCAAATCCCATGGTAGGAGTGTAAATGTTTAATGAACCGTCGGAACCCCTTTGTTTTATACTTTCTTGCTTAAGTGTCGGCCATGTATTATTTATACGAGACAACCTATTTCAATAGTCGGCTCTCCTCCGCCGGGCGCAATATAACTTGCATAAACAATACACCAGGGACTTGAATAGGCCTGAATTCGAGGCATTTCTCAATTACAAAGCCGCCCGTCAAAGGCGTCCTCCTATACCCTACGATGCCATTTGGTTTATATGTTCACGTCCTCGTCTCCAGCCGTTTAATCAAAAACAATTCAACCACTTCAATTAAATCAAGGCCAAAATCTCCTAATTGGCGAAGTTAATTATCCCAAAACCGGTGAGATACGACCTATTCTTTAAGGTATATAACTCAATTTAACATTACCAAATAGATTAAGACAAAATTTAGTAATAATTATTTATTTATTTAAGATAATTTAGTTTTTGTCGAACTTTTATCTGCAAAATAATTTGTACATGTCAGTTATTGTACTATATATTAAGGAATTTTCTATGCTGGATATCTATTCAGAAAATAATATTTTTATATACTTATGGTAGTCTTAGTTTATTATCTTGGAACAATTACTAGAAACTATAATTACGGAAATATTGTGACTAGAAGAGTTTCTAAGGAAGAGGTACCGCAGAAAAAAAGAAATTATGACGGAAATTATGGCAGATTTATACCAACAGATAGCAGTTTCTGATTAAGCACGTAGCCCTCAAGTAGTAATCGATAGCATGAAGTAAGAAGCTGATGAAAGACAAATGTAATTTTCCCAATATTTAAAAAAAAGCAAAAGCAGAGGTTTTCTAATTACACATTTATGTTATGCTGTAAACATAAATGTATATCTAAAACACTCTTCAATTGTAACTATTCACACCCATGTAAATCACTAGACAACAATTACACTTAACATTTGTATAAAACCTTCTTGTGAGATTTCTTTGTGTGGTCTGCGGGGTGATAAACCTGAAATTTGTTCGTAACCGGTAATTTTGGTCTGCCTATCTTCATATCTGCTCCCAATCTCAAATTTATTACCGTTATGAGGCTAATTTATTACTAATTAGGTATAGGAAAACAGACAATTCCTTAACAACAATTCATAGCCGAAATACACCCGTCTTTACTCTTGTACAAAAATATACAAATCACACAAAAACATGGCAAACGTAAAAAAACACAATCGTATTGTACAAAACAACAAACTCGTAAACCTAACGAACACCGCAGTCAACAATATAAAACAGAATTGACACGAAAATAATTCAAATAAAACATCAAATCAACCAGCACAAAAAAAAACTCATCCAAACAAAAATATAGATGGAGAACTTAAATCGAGCAAATTTTTAATTTTAATTGATTAGTTTTTATATTTTAAAGGAAATTTTGTTTTTGTTTTATTCGACTTTTATTTAATATATTTTTACTTATTTAAATTTGATGGGATTGATCCAATCTTATGAAATAGTAGAGTCTACACAATCTCACCAAATGCACACCAGTCTTTTTAAAGCAAAGTCCATTTTCCCAATTCCTTACTGACCTTGCAGTAACTGCTATGTGAAAAATGATTGGATTTTATTAGTAAACCACTATATTTTTAAGCACTTGATCATTGCCTTTATAGCTATGTAAACTTAACTCTGATTACAGATTTATATAAGCTCAATTTAAATTTATATCTGGCTTGGGAGGAAAGTGAATTTATTTATTAGCGTGATGTGTGAGTCTGGATGGCGGAATATCAAGTACCCTATCGACCTTCACTTAGGTTAGTTGCATAATATGTGTAAAGGGAGATGAAAGAATATCAAGTACTTCACCGCCCTAATTGAATGAACGGTATGCAAATAGGGAATGTATTAAAGGACGAACGTGAGTACGAATGAGTGCGGAATTGACCTAGCAGTTGATAGCATCTAGAGAGCAATCTCGATGGTTGGACGGATAGGACTGAGGTCTGTCCCCGGTCCGTCAACACCCGAGGTGGATGATTATCGTGTTTGCCGTCAATTTACTGTAAACAGCTTAAGATGGAATTGCCGGTAGACTAAAAGAAGCGAATAGTTTCAAATCGGCAAGCCTCGAAAATCACTTTAATTTTTTTACTCTCTACCAGCCACGGAGGTCCACGGGCAACCAACAGCTAGGTCATTTCAACCCCCAATGCCATAAGTTCCTAAAATCAAACTCATTCGCTCTCTCACTTTGTCTTAAATTTATTCTTGCTTATTTAGATGCTATTCACTCAGTTAAGGTGGTGGAATAGTCGCTATTCCACCATTAAACTTTTCACCTGTTATTACATTACTAACCTAATTGTGGATGGATAGAGTACTGTTGCGCCATCAAACCCACCCACACTACACATTCACTTTAATAAAGAGATTCACTCTCAACATACACTGATAGACACACAACTATCAGTACTAATATAAAACAACCCTGTTTCCTCCAAAAATTAACATTAATGAACTGCAGTGCTCAGCAATGTTCTCATATGGGGGTGATGTTCCTTCACGCTCTCTATATGGAACCAAGATATTGCGCCTTTCAATTAAGATGGATATTTTTGCATGCCGTCCATAGCCTGTTTTGGCCTTTGTGTCAACCTAGCGCGGCCTATCTTTAATCGAGTGAGGATGATACTTTCTTTTACGTGTCAGATACTTCGAGCACCACCTATCGACAGTGTTCTTGATGTTATTACATTTTTGGCGTTAGAGGGGATCGCGGTTGTTAAATCCGGAGGTTGGGCGGCACTGGTCTTAGCACCCGAAATCCGGTTTGGTAAAGAACCCCGTCTCATAGATGAGGATAAGGTCACACCAAAGACTGACCAAAAAACCTGTTCTAAACGCGCCAGAAACTTCGAAGGCCCTGATAGTAGAGCTTATCAAGCCTTAGCCGGGTTTTTTAGGGCTGAACTACTCCATGCAACCATAAAACAAGGTCAAGCACAGCAGCGAGCTAATCATGTTACGAGAGTTTCTCTGTCAGCTATTCACCAACTTTAAAACTGTTATAATTTATCTTCTCTTCGATTCGACATGGTTAATGTGTAACTGCCTTTTTGATTTTTGATCAAACGTCGAGGAACCTCGCCGACATTACGTACCTTCCCGCGTCCCTCCTCAGCTGTGAAGAGGAAGGCTATATCTATCAGGTATATATCTATGTTAAATTTTTTCTAATAGTATCCTGTTATCTCATGTTAGTGACAATATGATTTATAATAGCCAATTTTCAAAATTCAAAAAATTGTGTTCTGCTGGATTGAAATATTTGGCATTTATGGCATTATTTCTTTATGCATAACAATTTATAACTAATTTTTTCTTAATGTATTGTCCAAAAATGATTACTTACTGTAAACAAATCAACATTTTATATTGTATATTAGTTTATTTAGGCAAAAGTAGTTTATTTTCTTACTTTTACTTGAAATATATTTATAGTAGGTTACTTGTTATTGAAATGGAAATCACAGTCGAAGTAGCAGCAAGGTGTTTTCTCAAAGATTGAAAGTGGCGTAAATTTGTAATGACTGTCAGCATGCTCGATATGGCGGGGTAATACATCAAAGACGTTGTAATCAATTTTCTGGCATGTGAAAGCTA
The DNA here is from genome assembly GCF_000648675.2 of Cimex lectularius. Taxonomy (NCBI): domain Eukaryota; kingdom Metazoa; phylum Arthropoda; class Insecta; order Hemiptera; family Cimicidae; genus Cimex; species Cimex lectularius. Next base: position 48,863 of record NW_019392964.1, on the reverse strand, counting down.
CTGAGTTATGATTTCATAACTTTTATAGGGGCGGGGAGGAGGGTTTAAAGAGATTAATGGTGTGAACAGAGAATCAACGTTGTCAGAACGTAGATAAAATTAGGAATCTATGAAAGAACTCGACCGTCCGGCAGGTCATCTCCTCGATAAACCTTAGGTCTCAAATTTCTCACAGAAAAAATCCGTTTTACTTCTTTAGTAAGATAGTTTCGTTAGCAATAATTAATGATTTTTGCTTGTAAAAACTGAGAACATTTGTTTTTATATTCACTAGTTTTCGTGGTCCGCTTGAACAATTAATATCTTTAAATTAATTAAGGTTTTTAGTTGAGATAAAAAAGTCAGTGTCAGGAGCGGGATTCGAACCCACGACCTTCGGCTAGATACGCCGCTGCTCTACCACTTGAGATATAGTGACTTCGATCCACTCGGACACTTACTTCCCATCTCAACCCCACCTTTTGAATTTACCCTCCTTTTTACCATTTTCTAAAATGTAATGTTTAAAATTGTACACTCTATTTGATTGAACCAAACAATCTATTTGATACGCTGAAAAATGGCAAAAAGGAATCATTTTAAACAGTAGTTTCTGCATTTATTTATTTATGTATCTAGNAAATAGATTGTTTGGTTCAATCAAATAGAGTGTACAATTTTAAACATTACATTTTAGAAAATGGTAAAAAGGAGGGTAAATTCAAAAGGTGGGGTTGAGATGGAAAGTTAGTGTCCGAGTGGATCGAAGTCAGGATAGCTTAAGAGGTAGAGTAGCGGCGTATCTAGCCGAAGGTCGTGAGTTCGAATCCCGCTCGTGACACTGACTTTCATATCTCAACTACAAACCTTAATTAATTGAAATTTGTTTTTATGTTCAGTGTTCGTTGTAATATTAGACAGAGGTATATTTCTTTAAATTAACAAATTGTATAAAAGATAAAAAAGAGATATCAATTAAGTGAAACAGTTCAAATATCTCAGTCTGCGATGTCAAGAGAACCCCAACCATCCTTTTTTTCCTTTTGGCCCTTACAGGCATTCAAAGAGATGTGGGTCTCATAAAAACTGTATAAAGTTGCTTTGTACTGACCTTTTATTCGTTTCTGTTATGTATTTATATATATAATATATAGTAANCGAAAAACGTCTGCGAAGTGGGTGGGCAGTATAACTTCCCCATAATTTGTGCATGGGCAAGCCCATATCTTAATACGTTTGGTAAGAAATGCATAAAGTATCTGCTAGAAAGTAACCCGCATAATTCCTTGAAATTTCATAAGAACCCGACCAACGGTTTGGGAGATATACACTGACAGGAAAAAAATTCCACCCACTTGTAATATAACTTGATTTGTATATAGTTTTATATATTAATCAAAGTTTCATGTTTTTTAACGTTTAATAATCGAGCTTTGTCTAAAAACGTAAAAAAATGTAAATTGCTATGGAAAATGAAAAAAAGACGGTCAGATAAAATTTGTTTTAATTAGATTTTTAATTAACATTTCAATATCCCGTATTTTCTCATCTTGCCTTAATTACATCTCGAAGACGCCTCGGCATACTTTCTACCAGTCTGGAAATGTCTCTTTGCTGGAGGTTAGCATTCTTCACGAAGAGACCTTTCAAGTTAGTGGAGTGTGGACGTGCTCTTATTCCTCTTTTGAGGTTATCCCATAAATGTTCGATGGGGTTCAAGTCTGGAGAAATGGCTGGCCAGGCTAAGACCCTGTTATGCTGTTGAAGGTAGGCTGTGTATCGGATTTTATGTTGACGCATGCGCAGGTGATAAAGCTGATCCGATTGGGATGAAATTTATAGGGCACCATCTAGAAACTAAGCCGACAATCTCTCCAAATTTCATAAAAATTGGTCATTATAATCTCAAAATTTCACAGTTTCGGAGTTGGAATTGACCTTAGACAGTCAGATAACCAAATATGTTCAAAAAGGTCTGAAATGCGAAATGGAAGTAAAATTATTGATTTTGGAGGGCAAAAATTTTTCCGACTTCTCGCATGAATACAAAGGCTATCCTACCATCAGTAATTCGGAGCTGATGATTTAACATGTTAAATAAATTATGGTAAAAGAAGATGTCAAGTAGACTGGATTGTTTTGAATCCAGAACATCTTATCAATTAATTTATTTTTTATCCTGGAGGCTAGGAATGAAATCATTTCAGACCCCTTGCACTGATATTGCCGATATATTCTACTATTCGCCTTCTCAATAATCACATACAAACAAGTTTAATTATTTACAAATGGGGCGTCAGTGGTAACGGTTTAGAAATTGACACGGCTCTCATCGCTCTAAGGTAAAGGTCCTGGGTTCGAATTCAGCGGCCCTGCATTCGAACCCGACCAACTTACAATTAATGGGCTTTTCAAAACTACCGGCACCCCGAGGGTTGATAAGCCCTCTGCTCTTGCAAACCCTCGTAAAAATATTTACAAATACATACAATACATACACATATCATTAGTATAAATTTACATACACACCCATAAACACAAATACATTTAAATAAACATAAATACAATACAATTCTTCGTGTGAAAAAACAACAAGTGGAACAGTGACCGAAAAATTGACCAGTCCGCCCGAGTACCATCTTTTTGTCAGGGGAGGTCATGCCTACTCGCTCACTGTAAGATTCCAAGGCACTCTACGATCAGATGTGTCAACGAGCAAACGCTCGCTGGAAACAGGGCACCTGTCCGGGTTTTGGACCAAAAACAAGTGTCCACGTGTCGGCCGCGTATGGCTTATACTCAATCGGGATAGCACGGTACTTTCGTTTAGTTCAGGAACAATTTTATTGATTTTTATCGAAAGGATATTACATGAATAGAATTGAGATTTTTTTTTTTAAACAAACCAGAATAATTTATCTGCATACACGATGTAGAAACGACAGTCTAATGAATTTTTTGTTAACAGCGTTATATTGAAATATTGAAGCAACTTCAGATCGATAAAAACGTTATTACAACAAAAATGGAATTTGCTTATGGCGCGATACAGCCTATAAGAAGCATATTTTTCCTTTTTTCCGACATGATATTAGCTTTCAATTAAAAGCTGAACATTGATCATAAGTGCTAAAAAATCTCATCTCTCATCTGCTCATCAAGTCGGTGTAATTGTTGGGTTGATAAATTGCAGGGACGTCGAGCAATTCTATCGCGTATCCTCGGCACTGGTATGAAAGCAAAATTTATGTAAATTGTGCCTTTCAGGTGTTTCTCCTACTGTGTCGTCAAGTATTGGAAATGTTTTGAATTAACTGGTACTTTTTCTTTGAACTTACTTAGCAAACATTTCATTAACCCGTAGCAGCATAAATTACGCTCAGGATTTAATAAACCGGCACGGGGACTCGTGGTAAATAAATTGGACGGTCGGTTTATCGTAGAAGTGTTATTAATAACTGGGTGCCAGCCAGGTACAAATTCATTTTGCTCAATTTACTAGGTTCGAACAAATTGTAACCTAACCGGGGAATGCAATATTGCGGATGTTTGTCGATAAGATTATAAGTTTTTGGTGATTTTTAGGGGTTCTTTAACCCCGCCCGGAGGAATGTCGAATACGCTGCGTGAGATTATGAAATTTAGAGAGTGAAAGTAAGTGATTACTGAGAATGTAGTTGGTTTGACACGCCCCGAGGAATATCTAATTCTCTGTAGTAGTAGGTATGACCAAACTTCTATGATAATATCAGGTGTTGTGTTTATGTTAAATTGTAGGAATGAATGTAATTTATTAGCGTGAAAGGAAGAGGTTGCTTGATCCTGCCCCGAGGAATATCTTATTCTCTGGGGGTAGTAGATATGACCAGACTTCTATGATAATATCAGGCGTTGTGTTTATGTTAAATTGTAGGAATGAATGTAATTTATTAGCGTGAAAGGAAGAGGTTGCTTGATTCTCTGGGGGTAGTAGATATGACCAGACTTCTATGATAATATCAGGTGTTGTGCTTATGTTAAATTGCGTTAAAGTTAAAGGTTGCTTAACCCCGCCCGAGGATTATCGAGAACTCTGGCCTTCTATATTTGTGTCGGGTGGTGATGGTACGTTTTATATCTATTATGTAGTTGAGAACCTGGACATCGAATTAGATTTCATATAAAGGCAGAGTCAGATACGCTGAAATGGCTGCAGGCTGAAAAATATGCGTCAAAGACCAGAAAGAGATAAAAATACGCAGAGGACTCGCGATGTTTTTCGGCCTTTAAACTTTCCACATTATTATTATTTAGTGGGTTTTGCAGTCGTTTGAAAAAATAATCAACTATTGCAATAAGATTACACAGAAACTGAATGTTATTGAGATAGAGCTATTAGATTAAAAAATGAGTTGTCTAACTATTTATTCACTGTTATCATTTCGAACAGACTGCACTAAAAAGTGATAACCTTTCTGCAAGTGAGAGCACGAATAGTCGTGCCGCAGTATCGCAGTAAAATAACCGTGACCCGGGTAATAGTGCACTTTAGGAAATGGGACAATTACCATCGATATCAGTAATGGATGTAGATTAAATTATTTATCAAAAAAATAATATTGTAGTATTGCGAATATGAAATGTGCTGAATCAAATAATGTTCCTAAAATGCCGTAAAAAATCTTTTCATTGAACGTCATCCTGTTAATTAAAACCCAGATAAACAAAATGATTAACGCGTTTTAATAGCGATTAAACTTTTGTTTTAGTTGAAGGTTTTTTTTGTATGATTGAGACCTTTGTTGTTCTAGATGCCTATGATGACCTATTCAGGATTTTCAAGTCTTCATAACCTTAAGAATTGTACCACAGTTGTACTTTCTGGATTTTGCTTTATTTTGCCAAGTGGAAACATTCTCCTTATTGGGCCTTTGGAATAAGATATGGGACATATATTTATGATTTTGCATCGTGTCCTCCTCCAATTAAGAGTAATAGCTATCTTCAGGCACTTCATTATCATCCTTGTAAGGCCTTTATAAAATGTAATATTGAGACCTATTTATCCCTTTTCTGTACCTACAGCACACCGGCTAGTCCTAGTTTTTTAGGAAGTTTGATTAATAGACCCGGTTTTAGTGGTTGAATTTCTTCTACGGTTATGTTGTAAATCCTAAAACACTTTCTCCTGCGGGCAAATGCCGCGCCACAGTTTGGGTTAATTTCTCGCTTGCTTCCTTGCACAATCTGACGGGCCGTGTTGGATTATACCAATCTTCTTCAAATGCCATTTAGTCTGCAGTGTATTGTCAAGAATCTTGGGTTCGAAGTTTTTTTCTGCTTCCTTTAGTGCATCCGTTGCTTTTTTCCTTCCATAACGAGACGGTTCATGGATTGCTTGTATCCACGAATGGACCATTCTATTTTCACATTTTCATTTTGTCTTTTTATGAAAAATACTCACTGATAGTGTGAATCGCTATGCTACAGAAGGGCTCAAAACCTATCAGCGAAATAGCAGCCTTTTTCATTGAAAGATCGACCGCTTTCTCGTTTCCTCTACTCGTACATTTCCTGGGATCCAGCACAGGACAAATTTATTTTCCTTAGATAATTTATTTAATTCCGTTATGCAATTGTGCACCATCTTTGAGCTAATGGTGTTTTAGCGTTGTGCTGTGATGGCCGCCTGGCTACCTGACTTTATAGCTATATATTTGTTTTTGTACCATTTTTTCCAATTGAATTGAGCACATCTCTCATTTCATGGATATTATGCTAGTGTACTTCCCATAGGTGCCTGTACTTTCTTGCGTTCTAGATTTATCCGTGCATCTACATGTAGTGCCGTTTTTAACGGAAGCGTTTGTCCTTCTTTCCATTCTGTTTTGGTACTTAGATCTGTCTGGAAATTGTTTTAAAATTTGTATATACTGTTCACGTCATCCTTTGGTTGTATAGGACTGTTATTATTTTTCCATTTAGATTTTAACCCTGTGGGTTCTCTTTAATGATGCTTATATCGGTCTCCACTCCTCCACTCAAAAGTTATAGCTCACTATTTGGTTTAGTTTAAATTTCCTAGTATTCGTGGTCCGCTTGACCAATTAATATCTTTCAATTAAAAGTTTTTAGTTGAGATAAAAAAGTCACTGTCACGAGCGGGATTCGAACCCACGATCTTCGGCTAGATACCCCGCTGCTCTACCACTTGAGCTATCGTGATATCTATCCACTCGGGCACTAACTTCCCATCTGAACCTCACCTTTTGAATTTTGTTTAGTCTTGGTAGTGGTCTGTGAGTTATTTTTTTAGGATCGACTTTTTCTTTGTTTATGAGTGGAAACCTTTTAAGATCTTTACGGTAAGGTATTATGTGTACTTTTGTTACTTCTTCTATCAATATTTCAAATGCCTATTCAGTTTGAACTGCGCCCATCAGTCAGGACTAGCTGATCCTCTACTTAAATATTATATCTACTATCTAACTTGAAGCTTTATATCTTTATATGCTAGACAGTGGCTCCCCAATTATACTTGCTAGGTTCTTTTCCGTTAGTAAAAATATTTTCTTTGTACGGCTTTTACAGAAACATGTAGTATGTATTGCGGTTTCCAATCCTCCTGACAGAATCTAAACAGTCCTCTGCTATTCGCAATAATTCCATATGCGTTTTGAGTCGACAATGCTCAGTTAACAGATCTGCAATATTTTTGTGTTTTCCGTCTTTGCTGCAAATTGTATACTGTAAATTTGATCGAGACTTGCTTGTCAAAGTATTTTGTTGGTTCGTGATGTTCGCGAATAAGCGAAAAAGTTTTCATAATAATTTATGTCATTCGAAGCTTTGGTTTATCCTGACGATAAAATAAAACCGTTCGCTTTTGTCAAGAAATCCAGACAGTTCTGAAGACTAAATAAAAGCTAGAGCTTGTAAAATGAACTCTAAATATTGTTGAGAGGAGTACAATGGGCTCAATGAATACCAGAGTGAACGAAGCTGATGTCACATTTTTTTTACATTTCTTAACGTCATTTTATACTTGAATTGTTCAATAAAATGTTTTTATCTTAAACCAAATAAATATTTTAAAAACTCATTTAAGACGAGCAGAATATATACAGCTTTTTTAATCGTTGTATTGTTCTTTAATGAGCCTAATAAACAAGGAACGCTTCATTTATTATAAACCAAGGACTTCCCATCGCGTTTCTATCAGCAATTTATCACCGGGGCGAAGGCCAGGTGCAATGGGATTAGCCCGCGTTTCTTGCCCCGTCTTGATAAATTGCTCCAGCAATTAGAAGCAGGTGGCCACCGCAAGTTACTGTCGGACTGGACAACCTCTACAATATCTACTAGCATTCGCGAGGAAATACGCCAATCATCCTAATACACTTCTCTCAAACATAAGTTATAACTTAACTTTAGTGATTTAGATGTAAATCAATGTAAGCCTATTGTCTATTTATTAGTGTGCAAAAAAATTAATCAACAATATCAGGCTTTGAGTGGCATTCAAAGCCAAGCTTGCTTCACTGTCACTGGAGTTATGAGTTCAAAGGCAACTGCAGCCTGGGAGCGTTAAATCTACTACGGCTACATATTCTAATCCAAGGAGAAACCGCAGGTTATAGACCCATAAATTGGCAATCAACTGCAAGGATAGTCCATATCTACGATAGATACTGAGGGAAGAGATACAGGCAAATGGCATACTAGAAATGACAATCGATACTCAGAAATATAAATTCACCAAGTAAAAGGTATTTATACCACAAAAGGAAGAGTAGGTCAAAAGGATACACCAACAATAAATTCTTAATGATTCCAAAACCTGGTAGAACAGTACCGCATGCATGATGTACGCGAAGAGATTCATAGAAGGGTCATCCGCAAAACTTGAAGGGAATGATAAGAAAACCTGAATGCAGGTTGGATTCCTGACAGGGCACTGCTGGTTAAGAAAGCAACAGATGGGAGTATGGACAGAAGAAATAATCCAAAGATGCTGCCAGGGAGAAGAGGAGATCTCAGAACACATTCCTTGTTTTTGTGAGGGTCTATGTAGGAGTAGATTCTTGCAACTAAGAAGGACAACCATGAAGCAATAGCCTTCACTAAGGCAAGGCTATGGAGCCGGCCGGTGAGTTATAAAAATAGAAGAGTACAATCGATTTACTCAGGCAGAGGTGTAGAAGACCTCGTTCATCCCTATCCTTATCTGTAGTGGCGAAAATCAACTTGTCATAAAAACAATCAGATTTAGTAGGTGGTGAATTTGTCCCATGTTGTCTTTGTGATGGACCTGAAATTTAGGCATTACTAATCATTTTGGTCAGCCTATCCTTGCTCAATCTTACATTTGAACACAGCTTGCAACCGCAATGACAATAAGTTATTTGTCTGCTAAAACAGACATCTCACAGGTTTCACTAGGCTATTTTGAGTTTCAATTTCCCAGGAATTATGGCTTAAATGGATATTCAAATTTGATAATATGGGCTTTTTGCTTTTATGGAAATATTCACATTTAATTGTGTAATTGCGTTGTATTGGAAGGCACTTGGAAAGCTGAGAACAGAAAAAATTTGGGAGCGTCCAGGGTTCGAATCCAGCGACACTGCATTCGAACCCTACATACTTACAAAAGGGCTTTTTTCAACAACACCGGCACGCTGAGGGTTGATATAACCTCTGAAAAAAAATACGACAGCATAATTTTTTGTTGTAAATGAGTTTTTTTTTTTTTTTGCCTTGTGATCAATGCATATTAACCATGGTGCGAATTCTTGTATGTGTGTTCATATTTGTGGGGGGGGATTTATCGTGAAAAAAGGGCCAGAGGCGACGGTGGGAATCGAACCCACGACCGCGGGGGTCTATGAGCCGAGAGTTTCACGCTAACCACTCGGCTACCGCGGTCTCCATGAGTTCCTATGATCTTACATACTGCTCCTGTGATCCAGTTCATCATTAAAAGACTATGACATTTTACTCGCTAAGATTATTTTATTTTAATATTTAATAATTTAACAAGATTTTTAATAAAAGTACGCAACACAATGCTCCAAAGTAAATATTTAAACATTGTTCAGTCAAAAATTACATCAAGTTTTATGGGGGAATACGGCTGGACGTACGGCCACTGTCATACGATAGTTGACGTATAATCGGCCGTCAAAACGACTTTCTTGAAATTCCGAACGATGTTGATGACGAGCTAAGCCGTGAACTCCGTGCCTGGCTTTATTTCTAAAACCCCGGGTTGTGCGTGAACTTTTCGTTTTCTTTTTCCGCTCCGCCCCTTCCACGGCTTACGTACTTTTCCGATTTGTCCAGAGAGACGGAGTTGGTGGGACTTTCAACTTTCGAAGCCGTTACACGGTCATGCCAGGGCAGGTTGGCAAAGAACGTTAACAAAGCTAGAAATAATGTCAATGTAACGTTTACAACTTTATAAAACATTGACTGATTTCTAAAAAGTTTAGAGAATTCAGAGAATCTCTGTGTGTGAAAAAAGATAGCTAATAATAAATTTATACGCTTATACATTGTTTTCATTCTGTTGATTTTTGTTTACACTCAGCTTGAGCATTTTTTCATAAAATTTATTATAAGAAATGTACGTAGTAACTCAGGCAATTTTATATTACTCATTAAAAGTATCCTAGGCGTATTTATTATTGAATTAATAGTGAAGATTGAAAATAAATATCGTCGAAATCGAAATACGAGATGAAGTCAATGCTGTTCAATGCAGCAGTAAAATGTCCAAATAAGAGAAAAAGTATGCTTGTAAACATGATTTAAATCTCAATTCGTTTATATTTGGAAGTAGTCCAATGAGGAACACGTCAGTAAATTTACCCCTCTGACCACTTGGTTTGGGTAAAGTTTAAAATATGATCATTTATTTACAGAGATAAATCCAACTTAATGAAAACAGAAATACTTTATTTTTTTATTTATTGTTATCTGTACAAAATAAATTGTACAGATATATCTCTCAGCCAGTGCTGGAACTCATTTATTTAATTGGGAGGGTTAAGATAAGGGGTAACGTGGCCATTCTCGTTTCAAACGATTTGGAGGATGTTATGGGTGAGACGTTGAGGAAAGGATTTGGACTAGTGGGTGGAAGGATAGTTGAGATTGTAAATTGAGGAAGCGTGTATTGATACTTCACGAATCGGATTTGAAGGTCTATACGGATCATTTGATTGGTTACATAGAAGGGACTGTTGAGGAGAGAATAGATGTATTAGTCGGATTGTGTTGAATGTGAAAGGCACACCGTTCAGTCCTGTTCCATTAAGGAACTTAATTAGTAGGCTATTGCGCGTCTCAAAACACGTCTTCCTGCGTGGTTTACTTAATTTTTCCACGAGTCAGTGAAATTAAGTTTGAATAGAAATACATATGAAACGGGATGTAATAATGCCCCGCCACATCCCCTGTAAATAAATACACCCACCCTGGGAGGCGTGGCCCACTATATGTGGAACTATGGCGACAATGGGTGGTATAGTGTGGTTTGAGATTCGAGACCCCGAAACGGCTCACCTCGTGTTCTCATCCACGGCCCTTTTTCTCAATCCAAGTTCCTTCATTCTATCCTGCGACCCCTCCTAACCCTTGGTTTCAAGGGGGGTATCCTAGCACAAAATAAATGTGCAGCCCAGAGGACGTGGCAACCTCTCTAAAGCACAAGCTGTACTCGTGTCGGCCTAGGGTCGGTATGGGGGGGGCGCGGGTGCGTTAGGAGAGTCATACGAGGGCCAGTGCACTAGAACATGTCTGCATAGACGGGGGAGGGTGTATGGCTATCTGTACCACGGAGTAACTAAACTTTCCAAATTCAGCCCTAGTTTCACTGGGAATAGATTTGTGGTGGCGCCTGGTGACGCCCCTGGCAGGAACTTAGACAGAGGCTGTCTTCTATCTGTGACCTTAGTGAAGCTTGCATATGGCCAACGTAAAACCCCCCGGCCTCACGGGAGACGTTGCGACCGGACGACAGCGTGTAAGCGATGAGGACGCAATGATCATGCTACAGTCCCTCGAATGCGTGAGTAAGCGAATGGAAGCGGGTAGTGAATCGGTGTCTCTGACTCGAGTATGCTTTGCATTGTTGTGCATATGACCGGCGTGGTACCCTTGGGGAAGCGAAAGATCGGACCACCTAGGCTGAGCTTATGGCGTCCCTCGAATGCGCGTGAGAAGTGTAGGCTGAGTAGATAAGAGACTTTACCGTAGGCGGTGCTCATCTAGGGTGAGGTTAGCAATTCCACTTTAAACTAAACCGCTGCCGGGGCGTTCCCGGAAGTTTCTACACTGGGGGAGCCTCTATACTCAGAGATAGAGTGGCCTTCTCTATCTAGGGAGTACGCGGGGGGGGGCGATGTATTTCGGCCTGTTAGTCTCTCGCGTGCGGCATACGACCCGATGCAAACTGCGGGCCCGACCATTCGGAGTGGACAAGCGGAGAGCGAGGTTGTCTCGGCCCTTAGGGCATGTAGACACCTCTACATCAATACTGCGGCGGTAACACCATTCCGTCATATGAAGAAGTGCGTCAGCTCTCATATTGAGAATCAAAACGTCCGATAAGGCCGAATAGGCTAGGTGCGGACGCTGAAGATCCTCTTGTCTTGTTGACGATGAATTCTCGGGAACACAATCCCCTGTAAATAGCAAATGTAACTATATATGTATGTAAATGGTGTTAAAATAATCTCTATTCGATTCTATTATCCACTTCTTCCTGCGGGCAAGTGCAACAACCTCAACTTATTTGCCTAATCTTTACTTATCGTAAAGATGCCTTATCGTAAAGATGCCTACCTAAGGGTTGTGCCAGTCTTCTTCAGATACCAATTAGTTTCCAGTGTCCTGTTAAGAATCCTGTTAAGATTCACAGTCTTTCCTTATCTTTTAATGCATTCTGTTGTCTCTTCGCTTCCAAAGTTTGTTAGGAGGTTCTTGGATTGTTTATGCTCAATGAGATGATGGTTCCCTCATTTTGGTTTTATCCTTCTGTCTGAGGTGCTCATTGATAGTGTCGATTACTAAGCCATGCAAGGGCTGGAGTGTTGAGGATACGGCGGAAAAGTTTGAATTGAAAGGATTGCATTCGTTGGACGTGGGAGCATTTGGCCGAGATTCTTATTTCGACTGGTCCGATGAATGTTTAAGCAGTTAATTTGCTTAGTATTGATTTTAGCCGCAGTAGCTGTCTAAGTCGTGCGTGTCTTTTGTTAAGTTATTGTCATTTTAATTTTGTATGCGGCTTCCATGTAAGTTTGCTATCTAAGTAAAGCTCAAGGTAGTTGACTTACTTGGTGGTATTACCTTGTTGTTTGTGTGCACTGGTGGGAAGGTTGAACGTAAAATATACCTGTTGAATTTTTTACTCGTTCGTAATGAGGTTAATGAGGTTGAGGATTGCTACTGTGGCTAGGATATGATTGGAGTATGAAGATAGGATGCGGTGACGTTCGCATAGGCTGGGATTTTGTTTGGATATGTAAATTTGTCAGAAGTACAGTGGTATAGAAGATTGGTCCTAGGATATTTACTTGTGGAATGCCAGCATTGTTTGGATTTAATAAATTTTTTTTTAATTTTTCAAGAAAGAGCGAGGACGTGTAAATGGAAAAATCAGTTCTGGGTGCAGTTCATAATTCCGTTTAATATAAATCAGTCGGTTCGTTTTAGGGCTCACAACAATTTCCAATTAGCCTTGACCCTCCGCGCTTCAGTGGAAGTGGAAAAAATTGTTTTTAAAGTGGATCATAAAGCCCGTTTGAATAATGCATCATGCCCTATGGCCCCGGGATAGATTTACTGCCCTGCTAACCTAGGTAGGATGGAAGGAGTGCTGTAAAGGGAATTGGGCGGTAGTGAAAAAATTCCTGGAGCCCGGAAAACAGAACCTTTGAGATTTACTGTGTGACCGAATAGCGACAGTTACAGGGCGTTTGTTTGGATCGAGGTATTTTTTTCATTAGGACGGCCCGTCCCTTTGTCTCTGAGCGCCTCCAATTGAACAGTCCGACACGTTAAATCTCCTGTATTTGGTGTCTAAATAACATATCGGAAGTTGCGATGCCCCTTATTCTAAATTTAATTATGTATTATCAGTATTATCAACAGCTACCGATCAAAGTTAGAGAACACAATAATCCTTATTAAACTACTAAATCCGGATTCATATAATTTGGGCAAATTTCTCTTATATATCCTGAAGCATGATTTATAATGAATTTCTTAGTTCTTCTTTCGTTTTAAACAATGCAACTTTTTAGTTAACTTTTGCCTCCGTTAATGACTAACAAAAACAAAGAATTAGTCTAGTTACAGCTTCGGACAAGAAAACATCATTTTTAATCTTCTTATTCTGCCTAGGCTCTCTAGGTATGTCTATCGTACTCTGTTTCCCCATAACATTATCAAATTGTATAAAAATCCGCTATTGCTGAAACAAGTGAATGAAAAACTAGCTAGGCTAGGCGGACCAGGATTAAAGAAGGAAACCGACAATTGGGCAAATGAAAAAATACCTAGAGATAAAATCTCATTTTAAAATGTATCGTCTTCTTTGTAAACTTTTTTTCTAATATTTTATTTATCTAAACATTAGCGTAAAGATGGACAATAGAAACTATAGATAAGCTAAAGCATAAAATAAATAGCGAGATATTTTTGTCTGGTCGACGAAGTGATAAACCTGTAAATTGGTAGTTACCGATCATTACCGTTTTCCTTTCTTGCAGTGTTTGTCTGTCCGTGCCTATGTGATTTCTGGGAGATCAAATATCTTTTTTAAGGTTTTAAGTAGTGAGGGTGAGTTTCGTGTTATCTTCATCGATGGATTTTTTGTGATTAGTTTGGGGGCCGTGTAACAAACAGCGTCACCAGCCCTCTCAATATTTTGTCTCATTTTCCTACCTTTCTCTCGTTTCCTAGAAGTTTCTTTTTCTATTTCGGTAGCTATGTTTAGCATAAGAGACAGTATCCTATTACTAGTCATACTCATAAACAACAACCAACAAAAAAGAGTACTCGATAGAGGAAAATTGGGAATTCGCCTCTCCATTCACGCTAATAATTACATTCCCACACCGCAATTGGATTTTGTGTAATCAGATTATTACAAAGTACCTGAAGTGTTGTTAATTTTTTCGTTTATGAGTTGTTTAATGCGTTAATTGATAAAATGAATTGTTTTGGATGTTTATCGACCTGCAACAAATTAAGTGTGGGTGATAAGATCTTTAAAGGTCATATGAAGCAAAAAACAACTTTTTGGGCTGTGCCGAGCACTATCATCACAGCCTGTTCATTAAAAAATGAAAATTAACTCAAATACAGAGTAACATAATATTAAGTTGTTAAATTTACTTGGCCCATTATGTGATCTACTTAAATGATCTGCGTGAATATTTCCAAGTTTTCAAGAATGCCCATTAGGGGCGTCGGTGGCCGAAACGGTTTAGGCGTTGACACGGCGCTCATCACTGTAAGGTAATGGCCCCAGGTTCGAATCCAGCGGCTCTGCATTCGAACCTGACATACTTACAAATGTTTTTTTTTTTTCAATAACACTGGCACCCCGAGTGTTGATATAACTTCTGCTGTTGCAAACCCTCGTAAAAAAAATTCTACGTTGTTTTGTAGTTTCACACGTTTGTCGGTTCGTTATGGTTGTTGTAAAATTATTTTTAAAAATTTGATTTAAATGTATGTATTATTATTTTTTTTTGTACGGTGATATGTTCATTTTCCGCCAATCTCCTTAAACCCTCTTAAACTCCAAATAATTTTTTTAACCGTAATTTAAAAAAGTTGCAAATACAGTGAAAAAAGTCTTACAAGCTCATTTTGTCTTTGATTCAAAGCGTTCCATACCCAGAAGTATGTTGTTTTAGTGCAAAAAGTTGATAGAGTTGAGAACAAATTGGGATGTTGTTTGAAAATGTAATTCTCTTTTTTTTATATTTCTTTTGTCAATATTTATATTATGATTATTGTTTTGAACGTACAAGATTGTTATGTTTTGTACATGTCGAAAAGTTTTATGACAATGTTACTTTCTATTGATCTAGCCAATTAACCGTTGTATTTTTCTTTTGTATACAAACTATTCTGACAAATGGTATTATTGGCAAATCAAACCGTCAATTTTGTTTGTTAGAAAGGAATTTCTACATTGTTTCTCGGAAACAGAAGAAAAGAGATCTTTTAACTCCAGCCGGGCTTTGACTGTATAGTCGGAATTTATGCCCTGGCAAAAAGTCATACAAAATAACCACTCTGTGGAAGAAAATAAGCGTCTGAGGCTGGCGTTCGTTTTACGCCGCTATCGCGCATTTTTTATCGGGTTTCAGGTAGGAGGATAAGAGTAACGGGGCCCTTTGTCTGCAACGGTTGATTTTCTTTCCACCGTGATTGCAATTTCATCAAGTAAAGTGAAATAGAAAACTAAACCGTTGATTTCTTTTTCTCTCTGAAACAAAAAAAAACCAGAGCTAATTTTTTCATAAACAAGCCGGAACTCCTTGGGAAATCTATAAATTCAAAACGAGGCAACAAAGGTCAATATAGTAATTAAAATGATAATAATAGCTTATTTTGATGCAGCATCAGCTTTTGTTAAATTAGATCATTGAACATGAAAAAACAACAGTAATTTTAACTAATTATTCAGAAATCGTGAGATGCGGTCTGGTGTGATGTAGGTTTCAGAAAAACATATCCTTTATCGTGCCAACTTTTCTATCTTTATTGAGATCATTTTCAGGGCATGGAATTTACAAACATTGTTTACATTTAACAAATACATGTAGGATGTGGAAAAAAGTTAATTTACACAATGCAAAAAATATATTTTTTATGTTCAATCAAAGTATTTCTACTCACTCAAAGTGTTAGTTTCTTTGCAATTGTGCCATTCTTGCGTTTCGTTTTGAAAGTGCCAATTTTTTTCCCTTCGTCCGCTCTTTTCACCTCAAAGAAGCCGACGCCTTATACAAAATTTCTATACCGACTTCCTTCCCCATCCCTTCAAAATCCAACATATATAAACATAAAACAGCAATGTCTCACTAGCACACTCCACACGACACACACGAATGGCACAACTACGCAGAAATCAAACACTTCGAGTGAGTAGAAATACTTTGATTGAATATAAAAAATATATTTTGCGTTCTATAAATTCACTTTTTCCACATCCTACATGTATTTCTTAAATGTAAACAATGTTTGTAAATTCCATGCCCTGAAGATGATCTCAATAATGATCGAAACGTTGGCACGATAAAGGAATTGTTTTTCTGAAACCTACATCACACCAGACAGCATCTCACGGCTTCTGAATAATAATGATAATATTAAAATACGATTGTAATATTGCAGTTGTTTTTGTAAGAAATCACTCCAGCAACAAAATTTATGGACGGAAAACAATGATGGAATGAAGTATCGGAATAGAAAGGTCGTTATGATTTTTCGTTTAGTTTGGCAATATGTCGTGTCTGATAAATCAGTAATCGATCATCATCATCTATCCTAAGGATTAAATTATCGATCGAATACAAGGTTGGTAACCAATATACAGGGTGAGTGAAATAGTGGCATATAAGGAACAACATATTCTGATAACACATCTTCAATATATCGTGCAGCTCTCACCAAACCCTCGATGAAAATCAAGTGTATTGTGCGATCTTCCATAGAAATATCTGCCCAAACCATAACTCCAAAGCTCCGCCGGGGTGAAAATGTTCCGGGATATATCACTCCCCTGTTCTTCTCTAAACCCTCTCTCTGCCGTCAGAACACTTCATACAAAATCTTCACTCATCAGAAAACAACATTTTAAACCAATCTTTCTCAGACCAATTCACATTGTTGCGAAACGTGACCGAGCTCTTCTGTGCTTTGTCGGAAATTCTGGACCAATGGCATGCCTTCTCGCACGTAATCCAGCTTCTGAAAGTCTTTGCCGTACATTGCGTAAACTGACATTAACATTTCTAAAATTGTTGAAGTCGTTGCTTGATCTCTACATCGGTAGAATGTCGATTAAGGAGTACTTTCCAAACAATAAAAGATCAACTCTCTGAGATGTGACACGATGGCGTCCTGATCCATGCCGTCTTGAGTACCCTTAGTATCTGCGAGGGGAGAGACCCTTCTGGCAGTTGCTCTGGAAATATTAATCACCCTGGCCACATACGCTTGACTTCTTACATCTTCCAACAATGGCTATGATTCTAGCCAAATCTGTACTACTTAAACCAACACCCAAACAAATTTGAAACGTAAAGGTGGATCAACTCAAAAAAATCAAACCACTGAAACGTTAGAAAGAAGCTTTACATAAACACCAACAAAAATGAGATTGACTATTCAAATATTTATTTACAAAAATGAATTGTAAAAACAATTGGGTGAATTTATCGTTTTATTTACCTATAATATTTTAGAACGGATTAAATATTGTTGTATGATAATCAATGGAACATTATTTAAGAGATAATTACAAATATTAAGGTTGGCCACTTTTTGCCTCTCGTTGTATATTGATTTCAGTAAGACAAACTTTTCCAGATTGTTTTCCGAAAAGTGGAACATTCATTAACTTTCTGTTAACTTTTCCTTTTCGTCATTCGCCCATGAATAATTCATAATAACGATCAGAACTGCGTCGATGTTTTTTCCTTTATTTTCCCAAACGGTCCTTTCTGTCTTGAATGTTGCCCTGCGAAATTTAAAAAAATTTAACTATTCCGATTTTACGGAGTGAACCCGGGCTTTTTCGTTTGTTAATAACCTCCCGTTGGAGTTTTTCAAAGGCTCTTTGTAAGAAGAAGAAAATGTTTCCTTTATCTGGCAAGATAATTGGATGTTACCTTTCTTTCCTCCGGGTTCTTGATAGCCGAATTGCTTTCTGGGTACAATTAGGCAGACAGTAAACTTGGCTCGGGTTTGAGACGCGGTATCAAATTTACTTCCTTAGTTCGTGCAGATTGTAAGGAAAAGAACGATTTAAATCGGCAGGGTCAACGTGTAATTAAACTTAAAATTACACGAACATGAGAATATATCTAGTACATAAATTCTTATTTGTCGAAAAAAAATACATCAAGCAATTATATATTTATATAATAAATCATCCAAACAAAACACTGATCAAATTATATTGACATAGCGATTAATATTAATAAAAACAGTAAAATCAATTCATTTTGTTTTGTTTTACATATCATTGTTTTTGACTGATACTGGCCAGCTTGTCATTTTATACCGGCAATTATTTTTCTTTTGCTAGGCCATTTCATCAATCACCTACGACAAGATGTGAAGATCGAGTTGGTTGAATTTAATGAATAAACTACTAACTAATACAAATTGTTAATAACTAATGAATTGTTGTACGTATATGAATAGACCAGATCTATTCGGAGACATTTATTTTAAAATATAAATNAAAATATATACTAAATATAACTATTCATAAGAAATATTAAAGAATTTGTAACAAGTACAAAGTGCAATTAAAGAAACATAAGAAAGATTTAACCCAATTTCATAGATAGCATTTTAATTGCGTAGACAATCAGTTCCAACTAAATATCAACTTGCTTTGCGTCTTTTGAATCCATTAGCTTACTTAAAAAATTTAAAAATAAATTTTTGGAGACGTATTACTCTAGGATTGGTGAGATTGGCTCATCTGATAAGCGGGAAATGTGCTTATGGTCACGGGGTCAAATATCGACCCTCTTTCTAATATTAGTTCAAACGACCTCTGACCCATGCCCAATCTTTTTCATCTAGACTTCGTTATAGGATAATTGCATGACCAAAGAAAATCCCTGGGATGAGCTGTTCCGGCCAATGGGGAAAACTAATTTGAAGGAGCGTTGGTTGGCATGAGAAAAACTCATTTGTCTGCACGAACTACCTGCACATTTTTTTGTCAATATTTAAAATTAGAAACATGTTGACAAAAGGAAAACTGTAATACTAATTTTGAATAATGTAAATTAATTTTTGTTGTTCATATTTAAAGCATTTAGCAAGCATGTATTCATACAAACAATTCATTCGTCATTAGAAAACGCAATAAACATGCTGGAATTACAATGCAACAAACATCCGTTATTGGGTAAATTTATTTTAACATTTGTAAATCCTACTACAGATATCATTCAAGGACAACTGTCTCAATTAAAGTAATATGTTTCCTAAGAAAAATATTTTAAGGAGTGCAGTGATTTTTTCGTTCGTATTGGGTATACATATTTACTTTAAAACTCGATCTTTGCACTCACTCATTTTTTCCGCGGAAAATAATTAAATCATGAAACCCTCGTAAAAAAAATTCTACGTTGTTTTGTAGTNCTACCAAAAGCAACCTAACCCATCCCTGACCTAACCTATCTCGTCCCTACTTATCATAACCAGACCCGTCGTTAACCCTACCTAAAGCAACCTAACCCATCCCTAACCCTGACTCTCTTTAAACTAACTAAATCTATGAATGATCGATGAATCACAGTAATGGTCTCGCAAAAACGTGTTTCTGCCAGAAACATATGCGTAATAATATTCTTGTTTTGTATATAACTCTCTATAATAACGCATTAATTTGTTTTTACTGTTTATACAAGTTAAAGTTTTGCAACAAATAAATTATAGAATTCTTCCCAATGTTTCAGATATAATGCAGTGATTTAGACGAGAAACAATCCTTGATAGCAATTTTTTAATTATACATCTCAAAATATCATTATTGCTAATGTTCGTTGTTCAACGTGTCGGGAATTCTATCGAACTCGACTATATTTTTCAAATGATTGACTACATAATTAAAACGCTTTAACCGAAAATAATATTAAAAGAGTTTTTCAAACTACACAAATCTACTTAGTGCTATATTTACCCTTGTCTTAACATTAACTCTATTAACTAACCTTACTTATCTAACCTAACCCTCATCAAACTCTAACAAGAACTTACGTAAACATTAACCAATATTTGTATCTATGGTTTTTGATGAGGATTGAAATGAAAAATTATAATCACGAGCGGAATTCGAACCCACGATTTTCAGTTCATACGCCGCTGCTTAAACCACTTGAGCTATCGTGACTTCGATCCCCTCGGACCCCACTCTTTGGAATTGTCCCTCTTTTGCTATATTTTCAAGAATGGTGATCGAAGTCACGCTTGCTCAAGTGGTTAGAGTAGCGGCGTATTGATCCGGAGGTCGTGGGTTCGAATAATTGGAAAATTAATATGGTTAATTATGATCACTAAGCAAATATGTATAATTTAATAACCATTAATCAACACAAAATTTACATAACCTAATTTTGATATATTAAAGCACTCGATAATATGTATATACAAGTTATTTTATAAATCAAGGCTCACAATCAGCCTTGAAGGAAATATTAGCTTGTTTTATCAGATACCAAATTGAATTTTTTTAAATTTGTAATTTCTACATTACAATCAGTTCAAATTTACATTATTCTAAATTTCTTAAAATATCATGTTTTTTTTTAAATTTGAGTTTATTTTTCAACAATTTCCTTGTCAGTTTTCTTAGCTTTCAATTATTTTAATTTCTAAAAAGATACTGAAGTAATTGAATAATAAGAGATAATGTGAGTTTAGAAATGATCCACTTGTCAGAAGGGCGTTAATTTGTTAAATAGTTCGTAAAGGGGAATTGTGTTTGAGATGAGGACGAGAGAGGCGGGAGTGACATCCGCCCCCGGGGCAAAAGCGCAGTGGTAAGAGGCGGGAGCGGCCAGTGATTTATTGCTGGTCTTGACTGCTCCGCCTACTTACATTCAGAGAGAGGTCTCACACTTCAGAACATTGTGCCATACCATAAACTAACACTTTCTAAGATTAAGAACATACAGATAGAAAAGTTGACAACTTCATTTTCTTGAGTGGAACCGCTAGTTCGATGGATATCAGTGTCAATGAACAATAATCACATAATCATTAACTTTGTTCACTGTGACAAAATGTATTCACTATTTACAACAATCGTATTACACAACTTTTAAACATAATCAAAGATAAATTCACTAATTTCGTGGTCCGCTTGACCAATTAATATATTACAATTGTTACGGCCAATGCCGTGTAAGAAAAAAAAATAATTAAAAAAAATGAAACGTTAATAAAATAAATTTAAGAAAAATTTTAAATTAAAATAAAATAAGGGAGAAATATATAGGGGACTTACCACCTTCCTTCAGATGCCGGCTGCACGAAGTGTAGGGAGCTCGGGCCCGATTCCTCTGACCAAGTCGCAGAATATCCGATGAATTCAGGTGGAAGAGATCGATGTAGCAACACAGGGGGTTTTTCGGAGATTCGCGTTATTTTGAATCTTTTTTTTAATTAATAAAGGAGAGAAACATATGAGATTAAAGAGAGGCGTAAGGACACTTTCTTTCGTAAGAGCAGAGCAGGACTGGGTTTGCAAGGAGCGTGGGTGTAGGATTAGGGATTACACTAATCCAAAACAAAGTATATTTAAAATGAGATGGCTGGCGCCAACAACAATTATTTAAGGTTTTTAGTTGAGATAAAAAAGTCAATGGCACGAGCGGGATTCGAACCCACGATCTTCGGCTAGATAAGCCGCTGCTCACCACTTGAGCTATCGTGACCTCGATCCACTCGGACACTAACTTCCCATCTCAACCCCACCTCTTGAATCTTCCCTCCTTTTTGCCATNAACTTCCCATCTCAACCCCACCTTTTGAATTTTCCCTCCTTTTTGCCATTTTTCAAATGTCGTGTAATCTATTCGATTCTCGGCGACAAATGAAATGGCGACGGAGAGCTTTAGTGAAGGTATACTTCATTTTAAACTTATTAAATTAACTAATTTCGTGGTCCCCTTGACCAATTAATATATTAATTAATTAAGGTTTTTAGTTGAGATATAAAAGTCGGTGTCACGAGCGGGATTCCAACCCACGACCTTCGGCTACATACGCCGCTACTCTAATCACTTGACCAATCGTGACTTCAATCCACTCGGACACTAACTTCCTATCTCAACCCCACCTCTTGAATCTTCCCTCCTTTTTGCCATCTTTCAAATTTCCGTATAGATCTATAGAATAATATAGAATCTACGTATTTAGTGAGGAAGGGTTAACTCCTAAACCGAACGTAACCCTAACGTAACCTCCCCTTAATCCCTATCTAAACCATAACTCTTCCTAATCAAACACTTACTTTTCATAACTTTACCTTAAACCGTACCTAAGCTAAATCTAATTATCTAACTAGGCGTTCTCTTGCAATTAGATGTCTGTAGGTCGACCGAGTGTGTCCTATTTTTTGCCTGATGCATCCTCTCTTCTGCTGCTTGTGTACGTGGTGGACCATTCTTTAACTGATTTTTTTCTGACTATAACGTACTAGACTGTACTAGCTTTTGTGTACCTAATCACTACCACAAACTAACCTAATTTGATTCATGCGCACTCTCCGTTAACGCTAAATCATGGAGCAAAACAGTGATACAATGAATTGCGTACACAGACCAAAAACATATATATGTTAAAGAAAACCTACTGTCCAAATTTTCTAAAGTTTAATAATATTAACAATTGCCAATTTTGGAGCAAATAATATTTTTCCTCTTCAACAATCTGAATTTTATCTCAAATCTAAAATCTAAGGCGAGACATATTTTACGATAAAAAATTAACATAAATGGAAATCTAGAAACGCCAAGAGAAATACGTATAAAGATAATAGATTAAATTGATTACATGTAGCGATATGTTACAGAAAACGCAAATTGTAGAATTTTTGATTTATCGAATAAAGTTCAGTGATTTATTGAATTACTTCAACCAACTAAACTAATTATTTCTGCCTATTCACGTCGGAGTAAGCTACCAGCCCTGAAATGCACAATAAAACAAACAAATATCTGAATTATTTTAAACCAAATTAATTCTTATTTGAAGTATTAAAAATATCAACAATAACTTGTATTGAGGCAAGTGAAATAAGAAAAATGTAATTTAAAACGTTAAAATAATGGAATTCGTTTCAAAATTAAATAAACTATCATTTTGTGGAATGCCAGATTTATAGTAATATGAAAAACATCAAAAGTTCAGTTTATTACTCGTACTTTTTTTCTTGTTAGATATTTTTATAATAATCTATTCGAGCAAAATCAATAATGTCGTTACTTACCCTCCATATGAGGAAATTGTTATTTACTTTATTTTTTATAATTAAACTATTTTTTTAAATTTTGAACAATTTAAAGGTAAATATTTTGAATTGATATGTTTACAATGTTTTGCAGTTCTTGTTTTTATCCTACTTGTGAAAAAGTATTTGGTTAAATGATTTGGAAATATACAAAATACGTACAGTCTCAAGATTATCCAATGACTTCAGTAAATATAAGCACGAAATATTTTCAAAATACTACTCGGATTGCTACGCTAGCGGTCCCGAGTTCGAATCCTGACGTAGCTCATGGTATTTTAATTACAAACAGTATGAAAAATGTGTATATATATGTATAAAATAGAACAATAATTGGAAAACAATTAATATAAATAACAGATTTTCTTTTAGTTATTTAGTACAATTAAGTTAGTGGTGACGTATAACTAGTTTGGTTTTGAACATTTGAAAATTGTTGAGGTTTTGGTGATTGATTTAAAAACCAAACGTTCTCAATTGTAATATTTATAATTGGTTATAAATTTTAATGCGAATTCAGCACGACGTCTCTCGTTACTTCTTTCTACTTATAAATATTTTTTTATTTCTATATGTCTTTTTTTCCTACCAAAAGGTTGAGTTTACGAGATATTTTATAACCCTCGGTATAATTTGCATTTTCCGGGGGCTATAAGGGCCCTTAGAACCCACTAAGTGTTCCTGTAGCTACACTTTGAAGCGACTCTGAGGGAAGGGCTATTACCAATCTAAAAGATTTCCGTATTTTCTGGGACGACCGCTCTTATTAGGCCACTCACGGTAACCTGGAAACGGGAAACGGTACTGGCTTACAGTATTTCATGCTTCGACAGATCGACAACCTTTCGGCCTAGAAAATGGGCACTTTTGGAATTTTAAAAACACGGGGTCAAGTCTACTTTGTGAGGTATTGGTCAATATTTGACCCAATGGTTTCTTGAGATCGATATTTTGTTGTAAAACTTTGAACATGACTCAATAAAAGCATTGCGGAGAAACGTTTAACTGTCGTTTTGACATACCACTTTTTAAACACTGAATTTATTCGTTTAACGTCTTTTTCATACTATTATTATGTATCCTTATGTAATAATATGTATCTATTAATTTTGATCTGATTTAGACGAAAGATAATAATGTGTACTCGTCTTTTCAAAGATCAAACGTCACATTTATTCTTTTGGGTTTTTACGAGTTCAACGACCCTATGAGAAGGGCATTACGTTAAGATGCAGGCGTTTTTCTCTCATAATAAACTCAATTCATCTAGTTAAACCACTAAGGATGTCTATGATTTAAAGTAAGGAGGAAAATTATCTTTATTTTCATCGTTTAATTCAGACAATCGGGTGTGACACATCATTATTCCCTCTAACAATTATGTCCTGGTAACTTAGACAAAAATAACGTCCTCGTTGAATTGTTTGTTAACCAAGAACGTCAATCGACCACCTGCGAAATTATTAAGCGAAATTGATTGGACATTGTTCTTAGAATAGAGGAAATATTGATCAGTGGGTACTACAAAGCTTTTTGATCAATGGACACAACGTTCTTCCTTCCTGATGAATCACTATTTTGTATGCAAAGAATTTACATTTTTATATTAACTGCGTTTCTCTTATGTCTATTCATACTATACGACATACTTTGAAAGCCAAAACTTTCTTACTTACTTTTTATGTATTCTTTTGTCACACATTTTTTTTAAATTTAGATAATTTATTTTGCCTTTTTCTATGTTTCAGGTAAGCAATGAAACAAATTTCATGCGGAAAATGGAGTAAAGGATCGCACAAAAAAGTAAATATTCAACTGAAAATTGCGTCAAAACTAAACTAACAATTGTTTAAAGAAAATATACATAAAAATCCAAATTTCTGAAAAATATACATGACTGAGTTGGTTTTAATATGGATAAAAATTTAACAATTTGGTAAATACGTATTTTGCGTATTTTACAACAGACTTAATCAATTATTTTTAAAAAGATGAACAACATTTTTTTTTGCAGATATTAGAAGAAACAAAATTATCTTTTATAATATTGAGTAAATTTTTACAATCAATCCAAATCAAAGGTGCAATTTTTATACCTAAAAACCTAATTAATTAATCTGCAATAAAATAAAAAATTCAACGGTCCAAGTAATTAATAGCCGTAGAACTTCATCCAGAGAGGCTGCTTCCAAGGTTATGGTCAAGCAGGGAATTTCAGATTTTATCTCTTTAACTACTAAGCTTACGCAGGGATGAATTTTAAGACCCATTCTCTTCTCTTTTCATTCATAACCTTCCCTTTGTATTTGAAGGTCTATGTTCATGTTTGCAACAAAAAAAAATTATACGCTTACGACGTTCGTAGCTGACATTCGAGTGACTTCATAGAGAAACATATAAATATGATGTTTGTTAATCGACTTGCAGATAATCTATGTGGAGTTTCAATCCGCATGGAGGTCATTAGACAGGTGAAGAAAGAAGTAGACTAATTGTTGGGTTCACCAAGTTTTCGGCAACTTATAGTGCCATCATCTTTCTTCAACTGCCTAATGACCTCAATGAAGATTGGAACTCCACGTAACATAAATATTAGAAATATATTGTGAAATATGGAATTTGTTAATTTTTTCCGATCTAGTTCCTAATTTTTAGAATGCGTGGAAGAATTGTCCGCACTCACAGTTTTTCTTCCAAGTGATTCTCGTCTCTCTTTCCAATCTGAAACAGGTCGTCCAGAGCTAAGATTAAGGATTTAGCCGAATTGGGTTGGGCTACAGTTGATTTAATATATCTGATAGCTAAATTATACTTATTTTACGCTGCTCTATGCACGTCAAGTCTGGGGATATTTGAGAGAAATTTCAGGAATTTTTTATCGAAAAGCTCCTGAACTACCAACTATATGTTGTGTTTAGAGATATCTACAGACCTATTAATGTTGTCTCAATATTAGTATAAGTAGGTCCTTAAAGTAGGTCTTAAGTTCCCTGATTCCTAACTTCCAAAATTTACTGATCTTAAGATAATAAAACACAACACGTTCTGGTACGCCTACTAACGTACTTTATTTTCCCAGTATTCCACCCACATACCATTAATAATATCACGAAATGGAATTATTGTTGATATTGAATTATTATTATTATTTAAAATTGAAATCTGCACTTTTTTATTGAATTAATGTCTAAGCAATAAGTGTTTAAATAAAGATAATATCTATAAAACCACATACATAATGGAAAACAAGAAAAAATGGAATTTAATTTTATTAGATGATGTTCATAAATTTCAATGTTCATATCAATTTTTTATTTCTATTTTTGATAAGTACTAATATATTGAAATATTATTTTCACTAATAAAAACTTAATAAAGTCTATGTATTTAAATAGATATTATTATATAATTTTTCATCAAATATATATTGCTGTAGAAAGGCCCAGTTTGCGTAAACGTTGTTTGCATGCATATTATATTTACTATCCCTCTTCCCGAAGAAAATATTTTTCACTTGTTCCCCAATATTGTATACACATATTCAAGTGTGAAGTGGCACATTTTGCCTTACAAGCGTTGATTATACAATACATTAAGTCCGAGACAGCAGCTTTCCAAGCAAACCTCAATTTCAGCATATTCCATGCAACCCAAATTGTTGACCTTAATAGATTTCGCTTCCTTAAGCAGATTACCCTTTTCTATTAAATTGTTTATGCACGCGGCCGTCGAGGTATCTAAGCCAGACAAAGAGCCAATAATTTGTAATGTTTTACATATATTATGGGATTTTAGGCTTTGGCCGAACCGATCGACGGAAAACTCAAGCGGTAAATATAATAACGAAATCGACTAAAATATGCGTCTACCTCAGTAATTAACATTCTGTATTGATATAATTAATGATGAAGGTGGGGTGAGCATGTAGATTCACTTTTTGTAAATTGTTGTGCTGTTTAATTGTTGTTTACTCGAAAATCCCATTTAATGTTCCTGTACGCTTTTAGAAAATCCATTTGGGATATTTTCCAATAAACCATATCACGATAAATCAATTGAGCTTAATATTTAATAAATAATCAACTCCCTTTGATTGGTACGTAAATTGTAAGCGAATAGTTGTAATTGTGTGGCAAGATATAGCATGCCGAACTAGATTACTTGTATTCTAGATACTTACATAAACCAGATGTGCATAATAAAATACTAATATTATTATTATTTATTTAAGTATCAACATTATTTTCATTTATTTGATAAATCATTAGACAAAAGTTTTCAGATTGAAAGATAATTTTTTATATTTTTTAATTTGCTTCAGTTAAAATTAGGTTAAACCCAATTTAAAATCGTTTTCCAACCTTTTGATAGTCTTTTGTACACGATGATTAGATTTTCATTAACTGCAAATGTGATATTAAAGGTGGAGAAGGTATGGTTCCACATAATCTTTCAATGAGCATTCGACGCAAATAAAATAAATAACTTCTCTAATTTTTTGTTGTCCACTTGACCAATTAATATCTTTAAATTAATTAAGGTTTTTAGTTGAGATAAAAAAGTCATTGTCAGGGGCGGGATTTGAACCCACGACCTTCCGCTAGATACGACGCTACTCTACCACTTCAGCTATCGTGACTTCGATCCACTCGGACACTTATTTTCCATCTCAACCCCACCTAATATCTTCACTATAGCTCTCCCTGGCCATTTCATTTGTCGCCGAGAATCAAATAGATTACAAGACAGTTGAAAAATGGCTAAAAGTAGGTAAAATTCAAAAGTCACGGTTTTTAGTTGAGATAAAAAAGTCAGTATCCGAGTGGATCGAAGTCACTATAGCTCAAGTGGTAGAGCAGCGGCGTATCTAGCCGAAGGCCGTGGGTTCGAATCCCGCTCCTGACACTAACTTTTTTATCTCAACTAAAAACCTTAATTAATTAATAAATAACCAAACTTTTATGTTATAACGAAAAGAAACAATTCACGTATTGAAATAATCGTGCACTCTTCATGCTGTAAAGAGGTATAAGAAGAAACATGTATATATACATTGGTTAGAAATAAATAAATTATTGGATATTCTAGTTAACTTGATTAAACACTCCGCTAGATACATAAATAAATAAATGCATAAACTGCTGTTTAAAATGATTAAATAAACTGTGTATCCATTCTGTATAAAACAAACTAAAACAAACATGACCTCTTGTTAATTATTGAGAGCACCAGTTTACAAGTGCCAAAAAAAGAACTTAATGATAACTCAAAAAATTAACATGTCAAGTTAAAGGTTTTTCAGTTATTTGAATTTACTCACTATTAGTCTAGGATTTTAATTTTAAAAATCCTAACCTGTTTGAAAAATTACAAACATCATTAATTTGTATATAACTCGATCATGTACTAAATCGACCAACTGTTGTTCTGGATATACTGAATCCTTTAGATAACTACTTAATTATTTATAAATTTGGCATGCTAAAAAATAATTATAAGTTAGAACAGAATAATTTACTGTATATGCGGTTTTGTTAAAAATAAAATAATAATTTAATAATTTTTGGAAAACCTCAACTGCACCATTATTATCTGGCTTTTTTGCCTACATTTTTATGTTTATATAATAATACTTTTACTCACAACAAAAGACTTGTCGGAAGACAGTATTATATTTTGACTAAAAATTCTTCAAGGTCGACGGTCAAAAAAATGACTTTTTCCATCGCTTAATTTTTTTCACATTCTTTTTGGAATGTGATTCTATGTTTAAGCTGAGGAATCATAACTAGAGACCGAATTTTTATGAAGTAAAAATTGCTAAAATAAGTCATAAAATATGCAGTTGAAAGCCCTGAAATAGGCAATAACATGCATTATTAATACGTTAAAGTATGCAATGATATGCAGTAAACCAGTTTTTTTACTATCATAATAACTTTAAACAGAAATATAGATATTTAAACCAAATATATATTAAAACATTTAACAAAAATCTTATCTCAAATAATTCAATTATATATTTTATACTAATTGAGTATAATTAATGTTAATAAACAAGTACTTCTCGAAAATGACTTACGTGAAATTGTGCCTATGGTCACTTAAAATTTGTGAGAATATTGCATACAAGACCTAAGAAGTCGCGTCGTTGCGGCCTTTTTCAGTTTTTTCTAATTAAACCGGTCTTTTCAACTTGTTACATTTTTACAGATTTATTTATCCTTCCTCCGAAAACCAATATAATATTTTAAATATTTTGCCCGATAAATGCGATTTTACGTGAAAAAATCCTTCAAATATGCAATTTTATGCAATATTATTCATATATGCAAAAATATGCTCTAGAAAATTTAATCTTCGGCTTCCTAGATACATGATTCGAATATATAATTGGTTTCCTCAGTCGTATGTGGTGGCAAACAAAATATGCAACTGCATAAAAATCCGGTCTCTAATTGTTACCAATCACGAAGAGAACATCATCATCACAGAACCAATTTCTGGGATATTTTTGAGCCCTTAGTTTTTTGAAATGTCGTGAGTTATAGTCGTAAATTCTGGCTAGTTAACTCTCTTTTGGCAACGACAGGACCTTTTTCCACCACCGAATGATTCGCTTCAGTGCCATTTGTCTCACAGATTGCCAACCCATTTCAACCCTGATGTAATGATTAGGAGTAGTGACCGGTAAGTGAAACAACTTATTTATGAACTTAAGTAAGACTTTAGATATTTCCTGAATGTGTGCGATTGCCCGGATATCCGAAGGAAATAATGATATGCTTGTTATTATCTGGTATATTAGCTTGTCTCACTGTGTGCGTTTAAATTCGACTTGCTTTGCAATTAAAACATTCATTTAAGACTTGAACTACTTCGCATGCGTTTATGCACCAGTCTAATTGATATTTGAGGCTTATCATTTGTGTTTAATCATTTCCCTCGTATATAACCGCATCGAGCCTATCAGTTTACCGTCGTTACGTGGTTTCCTCTTGACTGTCTATCTTGTTTATATATTTATCAGGAAGCTCGACAGTGGTCCATCAATTTTATAACAAGCATATATCATAGAGAAGAGTTTCTACCATCGATATCTTCACCATTTGAACAAGCCTCTGATAGTTTATTATATGATTTTCAATAAGTATTTTGGCGTGGTAAGATTCGGTCTGGTTTGACATAGGTTTTAGAAAAACATTTTCTTTATCGTGCTAACGTTTCGATCTTTATTGGGATCATCTTCAGGGCTTAAAATGTTTTTTTTTCGTGTAGATGTTCATTCTGGTCTGTCGTGTGGAGAGTGCTCAAAACTTCCTATCACTTGCCCAAAAATTCCATTCCTTACAACAAAATAGATTTCCCAACAGCTAAATTCATTACTGATGTAGACTATGCAATCCAAAAGTTCACAAAAACATAAGAAAGAAAAGATATAACACGATCAAAATACATTAACACAATAACAAATCACTTACGACACCTTACTACATATGAACACAACATATCTCAACAAACATACACCAAAACCAAAAAATTTCTCAAAAATAATCCCGACATAGTCATTCTTTCTGGTGGTAAAACAAAACAAACACTAGAAATCAGCAAAAAAGAGGACAAGGAAAAGATTAGCAAAATTATCAACGACACAAACACATACAGCACAGTTAAAACAGACCCTTCCCTTCTCTTATGAAACAGACAAACATAATCCTTCAAGAAACACTTAAACAAAATGAAATCGACTGTTCGGGCTGGTCTTAATTAAAAATAAAATAAAACAAAATAAAATCGGAGGCTTGCCGAATAAAATAAAATAAAACGGAGGCTTGACGAATAAAATAAAATAAAAAAAAATAAAAAATTGAGAAGAATTACTTTTGAGTGGACTGTATATGATATACCTTCTGGCGTGTCGATGGAATCACCTTCGGCGTCACCGAGCTCGGATCCAGCGTCGGAGAAACCTGTTGAGTCTACTAGAAAGTGCGGAGGCGTAACGAAAAAAATAAGAATAATCCTTTCGTACACGAGGGCGAAGAAAACACGATGGTTGACTTTGAGGGGAGTCAAAATGAGGTTAAACGAATTGGCGAGGTCCGACCAAGCGTATTCGGCGGTTTGTAACGTACTACTACGCGTGAAGTCGACAGGGGCGTCTCGACGCACCTTAAATCCCCTTCGGGTCTGATGACGAGGTGCGTTCGCCGTACACAACAAAGTGGAGTAATGAAACTTTAAATACTCTATTTTTTAAGAAAGAAGAAAATAAAATATGCCCGGTGCGAACATCGACGTATACATCTACAAATCACTCCAAAACAACTCTTCAACGCCAAGGCACTCTCAAAAATGACACATCTACACGAAAAACAACAGTTTGAGCCCTGAAGATGATCTCAATAAAAATCGAAACGTTGGCACGATAAAGAAAATGTTTTTCTAAAACCTACGTCACACCTGACCGCATCTCACGATCTCCATATAATCATAAGTAACGGTCACTAAACAACACACCTTTTCAATAACATTTAAAATTGGGTGTTTTATTTTTGTGTTTAAAAACAACCATTTTACTTAATAGGCGGCATTTAATTAAAAAAAAATATATTGCAAAAAGTTCACGTTGCTTAATTGAAATTCTTTTTTCGTTACATGTTAATCTCTTTTCTACCGAGGACTTTCAAATAGCAAACCGGTCATTTATCAATTGTGAACGTACTTTCAATGAATATTCACCCGCCAATTCATCGGCTAGAGATGAGAATACCTTGCGTTGAAATCCGAATTCGCGGAGATTATGGCTGGTATGGAATAATTAACTCTGTGCACGAACTTTTTCATACAGGTTCCGTTAATTAAAAACAGCATTGAATCCCATATACACGTATACGTCAAAAATCGGCAGGTCGGCAACACCACCTTCTAGCTTTTATATTCTGAAGAACAATACGTTGGAGAGTTAAAAGAGTATGTTGTCTGATTGTTGAATTCTTAGCTCTTTCATAAGTATACTTTTACCTTTTGATTGGTGCAGTACATAACCATGTTCGATAAATTATCGTTGATAAGTTACAGAATCAGATAAAGCTTTCTTTACAATAGTAAAAGCCAATAACCTTTTCTAAACCTAATCTGAAATACATTTTATGGCACTGCAAAGCTTGCTTCTTATATTTGAACGTTGTTGTGTAAATATTGAAGGGGTCGGGTAAATCTGGTTCTGCACGCTTTCAAAGAATATCGATTATTTCCAAATACCGATTGCTAAACTTAGACACCCTATAAAACAGAAGTAACATCAATAACAAAAGTGTTCAATTTATAGCGTTATTATATAGTTCAATAATTTCGAGTTCAATAATATTTCGTACAACCTATTTCCCCATCCCAGTGGAAACTATCCTTAATAACCCCAATACCAAAACCACACAAATCCCCCTGAGCCCCATCCTCTTATAGACCTAAGTCTCCTTTCTATTTTATCCAAAATCTTTGAACGTCTCCTCATTAAAAAATTAATTCCCCCCATCTGAAAACTTATTTCCTAACCATCAATTTGGATTTCGACCTTTCCATTCTACTGTTCAGCTTTCTGTTCTGCTCTTTAATCTTAAGGCTATCCAACCTTATAACATGTTTTTTCCATTGTAACCTCTTGTAAGATTTTCTATATGGTATGTATTTCTCCTTGAAATACCGAAGATGTTTTGAATGAGTTTGCTTCCTCGTATTTTGAGCTTGTACAAAACTACCCGATCCGGTTCCTTCGTTCGTTTCGGAGCCATCTGTATACTTTACCTTGAATATTAGATTATATCAAATATGTAACAAATATTTTTCATTTGCACAAGTAAATGTTTCATTTTAAGGAATGTATGCAATTTCAGTTATTTAGAAATTTATTTTTTGGCCGTTTTTGAAAATTTAACCAGGTATAATTACTGTTCGTAGACAGTGAAATATTAATTACTCTGAAGTTAAACGACGTGAAAAGACAACCTCCCTAGAATTTGGTAGGCTTCCGTTCCGGAGTTATTGGATTCAAACGATTTTTTTCATTAACTCGAAATTATGTAAGACGAAAGGGGGATGATTGGATAGAGGACAGATATTTTTTCCGGCTCGCTACGGCCGTTTGAATAGACAAAGATAAAAATTGCCCCGAGTTGATACATCGCCGCGAATCGCTCCGATCGGATCGGAGCATTGGAAACGCCTTTGGTAATTGAATTTTTTCCAATTAAAACGGAGTCCGCCACCTAGCTGGCTTCCTTTATTCTTTTCTCGGGATTGAAATGTAATATTGACCGTTTTAATTTGTAGGATTGATTTACAACACCGGCCCGGTTAACGAAGGTTGGACCAGCTGATGAAAAGGCCAAAACAGAAATTTGAATAAATCAGTTTTATGAGCATAGCATAATTTGAAAAAAAAAATCAAATTTGTCAAAACCGATCTAGCTGATCACGATGATTTTTATGTCAATAATTATTATATCAATTGGTTGAAATTGTGCATAGAGATAATTTGTTAGCGAAGTTAAAATCAGAAAAATAAAAAATGAAATTTATGTTCTTCCCATATTTTGAGAACTACACACATTCCCATGCAATAGAAACTTTCTTACATTAAAATGATCCCAAAGCCCAATAATAATTTTAGCTCCCTATCATTTTATCGTCCTATTAGTTCCTTACCCGTTTCTTCTCAATTATTTCAAAGATTAATTTACAAAAACATTATCTTTATTGCTACTTCAAACAACATCTTACCAGACCATCAATTTAGCTTTCGAAACAATCAGTCAACAACTCATCAACCAGAGTTACATATTTCATTACTTCATGTCTCGAGCAGAAACTGTACTGAAACTGTCGAGTGTTTCTAAATGTTTCGCCTTCGTCAAAGAATGGTCTGAGGAATTATTATACAAATTAAAATTATTTTTACCCCAAGCCTATTATCTGATTTTACAATCGTACCTTGAGGAGAGAGTTTTCGCTTCACTTATGTTAGAAACCCACATGTCAACAATTATAAATTGGAGCAATGTTTGGAAAATAAAGTTCAGTCCTTCAGTCACATCATATCACCTTTACACTCCGTCATGAGACTTGTCCTAGCATATATTTATGCAATGAACCTGTGCCTCAATCCGACAAAATTAACTATTTAGGACTTACAATTGATAGAAGACTAACTTGGTGTCCACACACACACGATTTTAAAAAAAGGCACTCAACAAACGAATTAAAACGCTTTATTACCTACTCAACCGACAATCAAAATTACCATTAAAATCAAAAATTTTAGACATACACATACCTATTGAAACCTGTTTGGATGTTTGAGGGCCAAGCATATGGATCCGTCAAATATTCCAATATATAAAGATTACAAAGTTTTCAATCCAAAATTTTAATACTTATTATTTTTGCCCCGTTTTTCGTAAACAATAACACACTTCACAGAGATCTTCACATTCCAACAGTTTTATCATCCATCAAAACATTTCAGACATTTTTCATAGTAAAATACAAAATCACACAAATACGATTACGCCATTCTCCACAATTAGGACTTAAATGTTTGAAAAGAATATGGATAAGATGCCTCTTAAATGACTAATATGATTCCTGATTAATATGATGAGTCCTTCGAACAATTATCGTACGATCTGGAATTGAGTAATGATTATGATACCTAAACCCAATCAACTTTCCACCTAATTATTAATTCATACAGCCAATTTTCTTAATCTCATTTCTATCTAAAGTCTTAGAGAAAATTCTCATTAGATGATTCTTTTCTAAATTACTAAAACATAATACCAAACTTCTTGAATTTCAAATTAAATCTCTTCTGAATAGCTGGTGTACCTATATATATTATATATATATATATATATATATATATATATATATATAATACACACACATACACAATATACCTGTTTTTTATTTTTCCACACCTTCTTCCATCCTTCTGTATTTTTTAGGAACATTCCCTTCAGGTCACCACGTGCTTTTTTTTTGAAGCCCATCGTTCCCCAAAATCCAGTATGCTTCTTCAATACAATTCTTAATTATTTGTAATGATTTATAATTGTTACGCTTCCTTTGTCGAGCTGGAGTACCGCAAGGTATCATACTAGGTTGTCTTATGTGTACAATTTACAGCCGATATCTCTAACAATCCTTTCACATTCCTTGTTTCCTTCGCAGACAACGAACTTATTTTTCCTCGCATCAAAACCCAGAAATAGCTCTCTCCAACATCCAAGTCTATCTAAACGTTAACCATAGACAATAAAAATTAATCAAAATAAATATAACCTTACGACTTTACCATTCGCCGTGCGAAATTTCCCCCACGCTACTTACTTGTATGGACTGCTGACATAGTAAATATCGAGGCATGTTTCTTGATAAAATTCTGGCATGGAATCCCCGCACTAAACTGAAAAACAGTAACTTAAGAAACGATACAAACTTCTTATACCTATACTAGAAAAACGATCAAAATTTTCATTAACAAACAAACTGATAAGTTATAAGACAGTAGACCGACCTAACTAGACCTACGGAATAGATCTGAGGGGCTCAATCAAACGTTCCAATTCCAAAAGAATTCTGTCACTCCGGTCAAAAATTCTCCGTAAGATGTCCAATGTTCCTTATTACGTCTCTAGCCTTAAGCTACACGCGGATTTCCAAATTCCTCTTGTCAGAGAACTCATTCTTTCGTGTTACAAAAAATTCCATAAGTATACGAACCAACCCGCCGTCTAAAACGACAATGGTCGACGGACCTACTTATAACAACAAGCCTTTTCATTGGGAAACTTTATTTTCCCGCCTTCAACCCGTTTAAATCTTGATCTTGTATGAATATGATTTTTTTCGCTAAACAATTAAAAATTTCTTGAACAACATATATATTTCATTTTTCGTTGAATTTGCAAATGCAAGTACAAATTTCGCACAATTTTTTTAACCCAAAAATCATATTTCATTGTAACGTCTGATTACAGAATTTTGTAACAAACCTGTATGGATTTTAAAATATGATATTTTGTTAATTATTCATGATAATTTAAGTCGTAATTTGTAAGACACAATATCTTATTGCACGTTGAAAAATTGGCTAAATTTGAATGACTTGAAAATGGATAGACGTGGTTTTACCATCCTCTGGTCACCCTTCGTAGCAATGAATTCTTCCATTTGTTTTTCACTATAAGAAAAGTCATAATAAACGGAGAAAAAAATGTAATTATTATTTTGCCCTCCGCCCAAACAGGCTCGCTAAACTGCTGCAGCGTTCACGCTACAGAGGTAATCCTCTCAAAGAACACGGAGTTTAATTAGGGTTGAGTAGACAATTAGGGAAAGCTTCGTTATCAAGGTTTACTTAATCCGCAAAACAATTCCCCACAAGGATGGCATGTGCTTTGCCATCATTACGCCGTCTCCTGATTAACAACGCCTCCAATTATTTTCAAAATGGACCTTTGTTCGTTAGTGGCAATAATTTTGTTGGTACCGCAGTCTAATTTAAAATACAACCGCATCAAACTGTAATTGCCTTGACGTACGTCTTTTTGCGATCAATACATCGGTCTAAAGACAGAAAATCAATTTCACATTAAGTCTTTTATTTATTTATTTATTGTTCTTGGGGAGAGAAGAACTAAACATACATTCAAAAAAGTCTTGAAAAGTTAAGGCTAATAAGATAAATTGAGAATATATAAGAATGTATAGTAATAAAGTGGGAAGATTATGGGCCAAATACCAATGTAGTTCAAGAACCAGATTATATTCATTTTTAAAATTTGCTATTTGTTAATATGTTATTTAAGATTAAAAAACAAACCAAATAAAACCAATGATTAAAAGATCAGCTGATTAAACAAAACTCATTTGACTTGAACTATCATTAAAGGAATAATAAAATCCCAGCAGTATGTTATGCATTATATATCTATGTTTAAATGTGGCCATAATTTAGAGCAAATGGTTATTTAGATTATGTATACACTATATTTAACAATAAAAACCTTAGAGATATGCCACCTAAGCAAATATTTTATTTGCTTAAAATACGATCTATTTAATTCGGTTGTCGGTATATAATTTTTATACATTTGTATAATCAATTTAATTAATACAACCTTAAAACCAACCAAAGTGTTTCATAAGAGTTTGGTTTGGTGCGAATGGGATTTTTGGACTTACATATAAATGTATTAAATATATTATGTTTTTGTATAAAAATAAACACTTCTTAAAATGAACCCTCTCTAAATTTTAACTTTGTTTAAATTAAGCAAAAAATTACATTTGTATATGTTAAAATAGAATCAAAATAAAATAAAGTGAAAATTAAACCAACGGATTACAAAATAGATGATTAATACATAAGAATTTGGCTATTGTAAATAACCAAATTGGTATCTTTCTTGGTAGGTTTGAAATTAAATAAAGGTATAGTTAATATTGTCGTAAAGAGCGAGAAAGACGAAACTATAAATTCTCATAAATCGACGAATTTTAAATATTTGTTTAAATTGCATATGGTGATGTATCCAATCCTAAGTGTTTATTTCAACTCAAACAGTTTCTAAACTTTTGTGTTTTCAGTCTTTTTTATTAAACTTTTTAGTTGCATTATGATGGGGATGATAATATTAAACGGGGCTTTTGTATTCTTGCAGAAGTGTAGAGTTTTGGTTTTTTAGGTTTTCTTAGTTCTTTAATTTATTTCAATTGACCTGATCCATCCTTTAAGAGTCAGGTCATTGACTGTCATTGCTGCAATTTTTTTCGCGTTTGTTTATATCTTATTGGGCTATTGATTTTTTTCATGATCTTAGTTACACGTTAGCCAGAGTACGATTCCGTTAATTGTTTCATCATGAATTATTGGGGGGGGGGATATTGCGAGGATAGGGTTGCGGCAAAAAAGGGTCTCGGGTCGACAATCTGACACTAACCATTCAACTATCACAGTCCCCAAAGTTCTTGAGTTTATATGAGAGGCAGTTGTATAACCTTCAAATCGGTTTTTCGTTTAATATACTAGGGGTAATCACGATCTTTGTGTTAACCCTGTTAACTCTGTTAGGTCGTGTTAGATCGAGAAAAATGACTTGTAAGAATCGGCTGGTTAACTCGATCATCATCGGCCAGGGCCAATGTTATATGTTAAGTCAAAGATGTAGTCACATTGCTAGCCGTTAGGGCGTTGGTAAACAATATGGCAGCCATGAATTTACCAGCTGTTTTTTGTTTACACGTATTTTTATTCTTAAATACGCATTAATTAAATCAGCCCAATACATTTTTTTTTAATTTCTGACCTGTCTCTACATAACCTTCATTCATAATAGATACATCCCCTGTCCTATAAAGTTGTAGGCTGTTAAATCTTAGGATGTAAGGTAGGTACGAATTGAAGCATGTCATTGGTTAGTACTTTTCAAGTGGATATCTAACATTTTGAATGAAAGAGTTGATTGATTTTCCTTTTTTTAGTAACTTCTGGCATCTTACCAATACAAAACCATAACAAACAACAACAAACCTTCAAGGACTTTTTGGTTCTACCAGTCCCCACGCAAAGCATTACGGAAAAAATAACGTTAAACATGCATAGAGAAGAAGGAGGAGTTGACGATCTTGCTGCACATTTATCTATTCGAGTTAACATCTAACAAACATCGTGAATACTCCTACTACTATTGTGTGGTCTTTTTATGTAGAAACCTACCAATCGCTGAGTTTTACCCGTCTAATTGTAGCAAATGTTCTGGCAAGTTTTTGGTGAGGGCTCTTTAACTACGAATATTCTATATCTGGCAACTCTATAGTTTTTCATTTTCCCCCTAATTGTTGTGAACACGTTCTGAAAAGGAAGAGTCTAAGCTGAATGCTTTTATCCCAATTATAGGTTGAAGGTGTACGGTCTTCCAGATCCTCGTCTGGGTAGTTTGTCTGCTTGGTCATTATACGAAATCCGTTTGTGTTCTAACATCACGATATTGTCAGATTGTTACGTTTTCCCAGGTTTTGAAGATTTTAGAGGTATTTACTGACCATTTTGGGTTTTACATTTTTACGGTCTTTTGGAATCCCTGTCTGATCTTGTCAGTAATTTTTTTTTTGTGTGTAACCTCTTTTAAAATTTTCTTTGATAGCATGTATTTCTATGTTCATATCTTCAGCAATATGACAGTCCCAGTGTTGAGAATCTGATTTTATTGGTTTCCCTGTTTAAACCAGAAATGTTTTGACCCCATTCAATTTATTTGCTTCTGGAGTTTGATGAGTTTTATTTAGTAAATTTTTTTCCAATGGATGTAGGTTTAACAGTGAAATCAAGGCAGTTTAAGGGTGTTCATTGCCCCTGTGATGGACATATTTACCAGTCTTTGCACACTTTTTGGGTAGCTTGCTTTATTTACCTTCAATCCAACAGATAAATCATCAATTGGATATCGTAGGTCTCATTAATCTTGCGCGCAGTCAATGCGCCTGTTTTTGTTTTATCTGTAAGATTTACCTAATGTGACCATTAGTAATGATTTAATTTTATTTATGATTTATTGTAAATGATTATTCGAAAATAATTTCGTAATTATCTTATTGGACTTTCATCCCAAAGGGTTGCCACTCAACGATGGGCTGATCTTAGAATTCATAGCTCAGGGGATTTCACCTACCCCGTTATGCGGCAGGGTCGCTGGTATTTCCCTTTAGCCAGATCAGTAGATCGTCGCTTCCCATTCAACGGGGGCTTTCTAAAGATAGGTCATTTCAGGCCCACAGCATGCGAACTATAATCTTGCCAAAAATTAAATAACTTCTATCATACACTTGCGTAAAAAAATACATTCACACCAGCATACATTGCAAAACATTGCACTTATTCTGATTAGTCGGTGGAGTATTCGATGTTCATCCATCGACATACATACAATATTAATAAGCTAATTAATTTAATAATTAAAATTTGGTACGATGGAGTACTTTCAGAAATATTCCGTCATCGACCATTAACACACTCCTGAGCGGCTGTGATGGGTATATTTCAACATCAGCCTTTGTCCACTCACACGTACACAAATAAACCACATAAACATATCTATACATAATAATAAACCCACGTCGAAAAGTGGAACAGAGAATCCAGTAACTTCCTACCGTGTTCAAGAATCATGATTAATTTAGCGGCATGCCTACACGCTCTCTGTAAAGAGCAATGGCATGACAAGCTCAAACAAGTGGGCCCCATCGAGCGAACTTTCTTTGCATAAGGTGCACGTGCGCGGGCTTTGGCCCACGAGCAGATGTATGTATCAGCGTATGACCTATTTTTAAACGGGGCAAGACAATTCCTAGTGTCTGGCTCAGTATGGGAGTAAGTATCTCATTAATTAATTTAGTTTAAAGTTTGTTCTAAATTTCAATGGAGTGTTTTTATATTCATTTTCCTGTCCAAACTGCATAAATGATTTATTTGTGCAGAGTTTACCCAAACTTCCTGACGTTGAATTTTGAAATAATCAAGTTCTTAACTTGATTCTCTATTATTCAGTGCCCTTAGATAAGGACCTACTTAAAATAATTAAATTCATTGTAATACGTAAGAAACTGTTGTAAAAATAAACAGCGCGGTATTATTAATTACGTTGGATTTCTAAAATATATAGTTACGTTGCACCTTTCTTTCCGGCCTAACAAGTTAGATGTTGTTAACGGTCGAGTTTAAAATGCGTTAATTCAAAAATTCAGAACATTTCGAATTTTATCTCAACCAATACTTTTTATAAATATTAATTAATTGAAAAATGTTAATTGGGCAATCGGTCCACGAACTGTAATGGATTTCGCATAAATGTGACTATCATATATCTAAAGTTAATAATTATTTTATTGCAATATCGTTTAAGAAAATAATTTGAACCATTTTTCTCTCAATATTTTATCTTTAGGTTTATACATTTGAAATTAAAATTGTATCTAATTTATGCATATACGTAGATAAAATTTTTATATAAATATGAATTTTTACGCATACTAAGAAAGACAAAATTTTAGGCAGATTGGGATGGGATTAGCACCGTCACAGATGCAGGTATTATATATTTTAAATTCCACTATTTCTGAAGCGCTAAAACAGAATCAACTTTGATTTCATCTAGATAAGTTTTTGAAGAGAAACTAAAGTTCAATAAAGTGGATTTTCACCAACTAATTCCGGCTTCTTTGAGATTATTGGATTTTCTCTGGGAGCGGCGACAGAAAATTAGATTTAAAAACTCTAAATACGTTTGCCGCTTGATGAGCAAATAAAGAAGGATTTCTCCTCGAACTAGAAGTTGCGTACGTGATATCTTGTCGCGTCACGTAACTTTATTTTCATCCTTATGGCCACGTACTCTAGAATATACTTATTTTTTTCTACGAAAGCGCAGCAGGCCAGGGAGTTTTCGGCCCATTCGGAAAACCTTCTGCATATCACTAACCGTTATAGCCGGATCAACCATTGTAGGACAATTTACCATAATGGTACGGTTAAGGTCACTGAGGTACTGAGAGTGGTGGTCACATTCACTGAGTTATTGGGCCAAT
Organism: Cimex lectularius; assembly: GCF_000648675.2. Lineage (NCBI taxonomy): Eukaryota > Metazoa > Arthropoda > Insecta > Hemiptera > Cimicidae > Cimex > Cimex lectularius. The sequence goes on along the minus strand of NW_019392964.1, from coordinate 6,967 downwards.
ATCAATTGGTAAGGGAACCTTGATTCTCGGAGCTGAACGAAACAAAAACAATCAAAACAATCAAAAAACAATCAGAAGAAATCACTTCAATGTAAATATTTTTTATGTTTTTAGTTACAAAACATAATAAAATATTCAAAAAAGTGAAAATTTATGACAACCAAGAAACAACATATTTTAACTAATTAATGATAGTGAAGTTTCCTATGCCAAAGAGATTAAACAATAATATGTAATTAGCAAAGGAGAACTTATAAAGATGATCTAGCTTATGATTTTTTTTCTGAATTCGTCAGTTAGTATAATTATATAAATGAAGTAAGAATTTGGGAAAAAATATGTTTTTAGTTGCATTTGTTAAAAACTTAGCCTAACATTGGAATGAAGGGGATATATTTATACGAGATTGATTTTCGTACAGTTCGTTGTTTTGTTTTATTTTCTGTCTATCTGTCTGTCTGTCTGTCTGTCTGTCTCTCTNTCTCTCTCTCTCTCTCTCTCTCTCTCTCTCTCTCTCTTTCTCTCCCTCTCTCTCTCTCTAGCTATCTCCAACTCATCCGTTTATCCATCTATCTACAAAATTAAACTAACCAACTAAAACTAACCATGTAGTAAAATTACCAACGAATTACAATAAATTAGAGCGAAGAATTTATAATATCCAAAAAATAGGTCCATTAAGTCAGCCGTTATAAATTTCCGGATTAGCCAATCAATATAAATTTTTAATCTAATCTAACAAATCGCGTGTTATTCGCACATTATTTATACATTTGACCTGCAAAACGTGAACATAAACATTTTTTCATTTTATGCAAATCAATTGGAATCGGATTGCAAAAAAATACACTGACAAGATAAATACACGTTGTTATCAATTGGATTATTTTTCGGATGAAATAGTATTTACTGATAATGTTTGATCTAACCATTAAAAAAAAAATTGAAACGTAAAAATTGTATATTGACCTAGAACTGAATGGATAAGCTTCGATTTCTAAACCGGGATATAGATAAGATTTATCAAAAGCGCAACGATTGAATTTCAATTTGCAACCTATGTATCTTTAATACTTTATCTCCCATTATCTTTTTTTAAATATTCGATTGAAATTGCAATTGTTTATTTATTATCGGGTGGGCAAAAAATAAATACTAAATTTAGTCTACATCTTATTACAGTTGTCACCAGTGACCCAAATTTTCTTTTATTTAGGTGAATAATTTAATTTATTAAAAAAACTGTGACACTAAAGTATGTTGAAAGGAACATCTGAGTTTATTTTTTATCCTTGTTTTTCATTGAATTTTTTTGAAACGTGTAATTTTTTTAACATGGCAGTTGTAATTTGTCACACACTAGAACACATAAACAATTTTCGCAAGTTGGAGTATATTTTTGTAATTTAAAATTATATTTTCCGGTAGAAAGGCCGGTTTTTTTCCAAGGGGGTACCCTAGGACCAATCCTCTTCACAGGTCACACCTTGGATATACCTAAACACCCTAATACCCATATCACGATTTTTCCTCTCCTTATATCCTGACTAATAAAGGAGCAAACGTAACACAAGACCACCTACACCTCATTACAGACTCGTCCACTCGGTGGTGCGTCAAGATAAATGTATAAAAACTGATGACTTGATTTTGACACAGTTAGAAGACAATCTGTCCACAGTACACATATCATTCCACCATCCGACCAATCTTCTTGAACAGTAGACTTACATGGAACACATCCATAACGGACAACTCAGGCAATTGCTTGGATCCAATTCCGCAACTAACAATATACAAAACACTAATTAGACCCATTTTGGCTTACGGAGTCGAGCTGTTGTGTTCGGCCAAGCCATCTTTAATCAAAAGTCCTCTGTCGCAGCCTCAACACTCGCTTCTATGTCACTTACCAAACCATCCACAAATCTATACCATTCATGATTGACATGATCGCAACACGATTCTAAAACTGCAATGTCCAGTGGCCCCATGTCCTCCAAACATAACCCTACCCTAAACCTGATCCAGCCATCCAAAACACTGAGTGTTCCAGCAAATATTTCTCCTTGTGGTCTGCTAGGTTCTTCCAGATCTTTATCGATCATTACAACAAGTAAATTTTTGTACAGAAAAAAAAAGTTTCTTTCTATATGTAAGTTGTTTCTCCGAAAAACCACGAGAAAAATATTATAAAATAAACATAAATAATCAAAATATTTTTTGAGACAACAAACTCTCAAAAATCATTCAACTTAAAAATCAGTTCGTCAGGTTTTATTTATTATCAGTTTGCAGAAAAGAAAAGTCGTCACGGTTAAATTTTTAAACTGAATTTATCGTAAATAAATGAAATCATTAAAATGGTAATGGATGGTAAAAAGGTGTTTAAAAATTTAATAAACATTCATGTGTTCACAATTTGGAAATGACTTGCGGTTCAAATACTCGGAAAATAAAAACTGAGAACCACATCAAACATGGCCAGTGCATTTTATAACCTCAGGATTATTCGTTTTTTTAAACATAAATTTACAATGTTGATTGATGGTTAATAATTAATCATCCAGTTTTATTATCCAACCTTCTGTTTTAAAGTTTTATGAATTTGTATGTTTCCTTTGTATTGTTAAAATAGTCTGTCATCTTAATAAGGGTCAATACGCAATACGATTTGATTTCTTCCAGAAGGGATGCCATTTATCTCCACCGTTAAAAAGCTTTTCCAACGTCATTTCCCTAGACAGAGCTTATATTACAAAAGCCCAAGCAAACGCAGCCAAGTGGACGCTTGACCTTTCATGTTAAAAGGGAGAAAAGCTTGTCTGATATCACCCGATCGTTAAATTCGCCCTTCGTCAAACTTATTATATTTGACTTAGTCGGAACAAAGAGATCAGTATTCTCTTATTATAAAAACGTGAATTTCCATTTTAGTCTATTTACGGCCGAAGTGAGTACAAAACGTGAATTGTTTTAATATAAAAATATCCTCCATGTGGTGGTCTAACATACACAATTTTTTTCCCTCATACAAATATTATTACAAGTATATACAATTATTATGATTATTATACAACCGCCACCAGTTAATAAACATAAACTATTATTACAATTAAATTCACTAATTACGTGGTCCGCTTGACCAATTAATTATAAAATATTATTACAATAAATTAATCAACTGTTTTTAATACTAAAATAATGTTAGTAGAGCAAAGATTTTTGTTCTGATGAATTTTATTTCCTTACAAAGTATTTTTCAATTTGACCTAACAATAAATTTAAATAACTAATTTTACTTTATGAAGCCCTGTTGTTGTTCGAGATGAATCCATTTTATTGTATTTTTGAGAAAATAATTACTGTGGTTTTTCCACATTTACCTACATTTTAAAATTTTATTTTATTTTTATTTTTATGGCTGGCATCCTACAACAACTTATTGGCTGCCCTCAATCCTTTTCTTGTCTTTCTCTAGTTTTTATCCTTGTAATTTCTTTTGATGTTTTTCAAACAATTTTGTAATGTTTTCTGATATAACAGGACACGACTTTCATTTCATTATTCAATTGCTAGTCTCTCCGTACCTCATGGCCTCGTCAATTGAGAATAAAATTATAAAAATATCAAACCCTTACACAAAATATAATAAATAAAACATAATTGTCAGCCCGTTATATTTAGTGGTCTATTGATCAAATTACTTCTATTAATTAATTAATATTTTTATGTAAGGTTTTGGTTAAAATGAAAAGTTAGTGTGACGAGTGAGATTCGAACACACGACCTTCCGCTAAATACGCCGCTGCTCACTTGATCTATCGTTTCTTCGATCCACTCGGACACCAGCAGACACCACGTCGGTCCGAGTAGATCGAAGTCATGATAGCTCAAGTAGTAGAGAAGCGGCTTATCTAGCCGAAGGTCGTGGGTTCGAATACCGCTCGTGCCATTGGCTTTTTCATTTCAACCAAAACCTTACATAAAACGATTAATTAATTGAAACGATTGCCAGGATTCACTCTACCCCAGACTACTCGATATGCTTCTGGGTTATTAAGAATAAGATCCTTCATTCAAGCTAACAAAATACATTCACACGGCCCACGTATACTCGTATACTCGATATTCCTCGGTGTAATTGGGGGAAAAAATCTTCATTCGCGTTTAAAAATTACATACCCAAGAATACTAAATATTCCTGGAGTTATTAGGCAGGGGATAAACCCTGCCATTCTCCCTAATAAATACATTCAATATTCATTCACGCTATCGCAGTGTACTCGATTTCTCGGGTTAATTTGTGAAATATCCCTTCATACACTCTTATAAATTATGGTTATTCGGAAATCGTGAGATGCGGTCTGGTGTGATGTAGGTTTCAGAAAAACATTTTCTTTATCATTTCAACGTCTCGATCTTTATTGAGATCATCTTCAGGGCCTGGGATTCACATCTCACGTTTTCCGAATAACCATCGACTAACGGCCACTAAACACCACACAATTATAAATGAAATTCACCTGCATTCGCACTACTCCTAGTATTCGATATTCTACGGGTTCATTGGCGATGAACCATATCATTCATGCTTATAAGTTACATTCTTACATTCAATCATACTACGCTAGAGTTCTTAATATTCTTTTGTTTAATTAGGGCAAAGCTCCTTCATTCACGTTTATAAATTATATTCAAACATTAATTATGCGGAGATCGTGAAATGAGTCTGGTGAGAAGTAGGTTTTAGAAAAATATTTTCTTTGTCATGCCAACGTTTCGATCTTTATTGAGATCATCTTCAGGGCTCAATGTGTTTTCTTCGTAGATGTGTCATTCTTCTCTTGAGTGGCACTCTCAACACGACAGAAAGAATGACACATCTATACAGAAAATAAACCCTTTGAGCCCTTAAGTTGATAAAGATCGAAACGTTGGCACGATAAAGAAAATGTTTTTCTGAAACTTACATCACACCAGACCGCATCTCACGATTTCTGAATAATCTTCGACTAACGGTCACTAATCACCACATATTTATATTCAAATGTTCATTCATACTACCCCAGAGAACTCGTTATTTTCAGGGATTCACTGCTAATAATAATTAGTTACGAGTTCACTCAGAATTATTAAATTTCTATCATCAGTTTTAATCAGTAGAAGGGACATTAGGGCTAAGTTTTCCAGTATTGTATTTTGGAAATATTAAATTGAATTCCTGAAAAGTGAAATTTAAATTGTTTATGTGCAGCTATCATCTGATTAACATACGCCATAGATTACTATTTGAATAGTTATATCTTTTTCAGCTCAACTTTTATGCAAATAGTAACTGTTTAGAAAAAAATCACCTAATTTTGTCAACTGTTTTCTTTTTGATAAATCCGAAATTTTTAAAACTACAATATTATGTCTAGTTTTAATAACAACGGTAGAGGCGACAATTTGTAGCCGTCGGCCGTTGAGGAAATTGGTGTTTTCGCCGTCGTCCCACCCAGGCCTGGAAAGGTGTGTAAATTGAAGAGGGGGTTGATGTTTTGAGTTGTGAGTGGTTGTACTTCATTTAGGGAGGACGAGGGTGGGACACCATTGTACTGACGTTGGTGAACTGCGACAAGCTTTTATAAAAGACGTCATACGCACGCCCTCGGCTACCATTTGCAACGGCACTAACGCACATAGGCCCGGCCATCTTACAGACTTTTGCCTCACTAAAAAAAGTTTTGGCCTGGGGTAAAAGTAAACATCGATATGAATAATAATTCCGCCCCTTATTTAAATTATGTTTGCCTTTCGACGTTATGTAAACAAATATAATTGAATACTCCTGAGTAACGAACACTTTTAAAAGAGAAGCCACTCTTTGAATTTTTATTTCTCAATGTCGATTTTATAAATCCATCTTTTAACTTTAACACCATTACCATTCCCTTTGATCCATCCTTTTACATTTGATAATGACTTTCACAAACCCCTTTTATGTATAATTCATTGTAGTTATTTCGAATGATCATCCACCGTCTAGAACATCAGAAACAATATGTCCCGAGATAGTATTTTTAACACGATTAACCGAATATTTTGTATTACTGTAGTACTAAAATATTTTAACTTAAAAAATTACATGTTTTTACTTTAACATAAATAAGACATAAATTTGCATGCCTTAATGTCTCATTAAATTCACTAGTTTTCGTGGTCCGCTTGACCAATTAATATCTTTCAATTAATTAAGGTTTTTGTAGTTGAGATAAAAAAGTCAATGGCACGAGCGGGATTCGAACCCACGATCTTCGGCTAGATACGTTGCTGCTCTACCACTTGAGCTATCGTGACCTCGATCCACTCGGACACCAACTTCCTATCTCAACCCCACCTTTTGAATTTTCCCTCCTTTTTGCCATTTTTCAAATGTCGTGTAATCGGATTGGATTCTCGGCGACAAATGAAATGGCCACGGAATAAAAAAGTGCCCGCTCGTGCAATTGACTTTGTTATCTCAACTAAAAATATTAATTAATTGTAATATATTAATTGGTCAAGCGGACCACGAAATTAGTGAATTTAATTAATTAAAACGAAGTATACTTCACTAAAACTCTCCGTGGCCATATCATTTCTCGCGGAAAATCCAAACGGATTACACGACATTTGAAAAATGGCAAAAAGGAAGGAAAATTCAAAAGGTGGGGTTGAAATGGGAAGTTGGTGTCGGAGTGGATCGAGGTCACGATAGCTCAGGTGGTAGAACAGCGGCGTATCTAGCCGTGGGTTTGAATCCCGCTCATGACACTGACTTTTTTATCTCATTTAAAAACCATAATTAATTGAAAGATACTAATTGGTCAAGGGGATCACTAAAACTAGTTAATTTAATAAGTTAAAATGAAGTATACTTCACTAAAGCTCTCCGTGGCCATTTCATTTGTCGCCGAGAATCCAATCCGATTACACGACATTT
>NW_019392963.1:871073-886976 GCF_000648675.2 Cimex lectularius | reverse complement strand
CACGATAGCTCAAGTGGTAGAGCAGCGGCGTATCTAGCCGAAGATCGTGGGTTCGAATCCCGCTCGTGCCATTGACTTTTTTTTATCTCAACTGAAAACCTTAATTAATTGTAACTTAATTTAAATGTAAATGTAAATATTTAAACGTAGATTTGGGAGATATAGGAAAAATCCTTGTTTTTTCATCCGTTCGTTATGATCGCCTTTCTTTTACTTGTTAAGTTAAACAAGTGACGAAAATACATAAACGGAGAACATTTTAAGTTTATTCACAAAACGAAACTGTATTTTTCATCTTTCTTTTTCTCTTGGTTGTGTACTACGATGAACCTTTGAAGATTAACAGATATTAACAGCACGCCACATCGACTATCAATGTTAACCGCAAGGTTTGCAGGTGCCATTTTGGGCTCTGTATCTACTTGGATTCGGTTTACGGCTTCCACCGAACTGCTTTGATCCGTTTGTCAATAGGGGTGTCAGAAAGGAGTCAATGACCAGTTGGACAAATCAGACGAATATAAATGAGGAGGATTGTTACGGTCTAAATTCGGCAACAGTATTACCCATCACTCAGTGGAAATCGGGGTGGGCGAAGGAAAATATAGTGAGTGGGAGAGAATTAGCGAGCGCCATGGTATTATTTGGGAAAGATCGATACGAAACCCAAAAGAAAAAATGTTAAGAAATGAAATAAGAGAAAAATGAAATAAATTGTTAAATGTAATTAGTCTCAAGTTAATAGGGAAATGAAAGGTGAGATAAAAAGGAAAACGTAAAAAGGAGTTAACGTAGTGGCATTTGAACCATCATCGTTCGAGACCCAAGAGCGTCCACCACGCGGCATACAAATTAAAAATAAAAATTACTAAATACTGATAAATTAACCATTTTTAAATTTATTTACACCTGTGCCAATTGATGTGAATGATTAAATTTAATAACACCTTAGCATACAAAACAAAATCAAACGAACACGAAAAAGACTAAAATGAGAACAATGTATTGAAGGAAATGAGGGCTCCGAGGATCGAAAATATTAAACCTAAAACTGATCGCTTTTACAAATCAAAACTTCGATCTCTTTTCAGTGTTTTACCGGTGCCAGCTCTACATATTTTCAGTACAAATTTTTGATAAAAAAGATTACTAAGTAATAGTTGAACGAAACAAAATGTTACAAACCAGGAGTAACAAAATTGAATAGGGGAGGAAAAACAAACAACAAACCAAATAGTTACGAATATTGTACCAAAATTTTATTAATACGAACAGTCAAGAATTTCATGGAAATATAAAAAGCAAATAACGAATGGTTAAACATTGAAATCCGGCCCGGGGGACCAAACATATATTAATACGTGGAGGGGGTCGCTTTTGAAAAGCGAACGTTTTATCCGTTTCTTCGTTTCGCTGTTCTCATTCTTTACAAAACTTTACAGGTCATCAAAAGATAATATTCTAAAGCGTATGTACAACGAATAAGGTCGAATGAATTTAATTAAATCATGAACGAAAAACTGGATTTTTAGTTACATCTTCGCGCTAAACGCCAAAATGACAGATATTAAACATACATTCAGATGACTTCCGAACCAAAAATATCTTGCTTGAAATTAGAGAAAATTAGCAGAGTTCCGCAGTTTCTATTTTCCCTGAAGGGAATAATAAAATGAAACAATGAAAATAAAAACAAGATAAAATGAAGATAAAAAGTGAAAAAATAAAATGTTGACCAAAAAATAAATTGATTACACTTTTAAAAATATATGCAAATGATAAATGAAAAAAAAAATAGGCTCGGACTTGATATGAACAAACAGTATTTCAATATACGAACTTAAAAACGAAAGAACAAACTAAATGGTACTTTCTCAATTAACCCCTAAATGCAAGGGATATTTCCAATGAGACAACGCTTCAACGGGATTCAATCGGCTTTGCTCCCTTTTTTTGTCTCCCGACGGCAATTCTTTTCTCCCGACGCCCGGTGGAGAGTGAACTTCGATAATGGTAATATAATATAAAAAATAAAATGCAAAAATATAATCAATAAATAATGAGGTCATAATTGATAAAATTGTAACCTTAGAGAGATAAATGAACATGGTTAATTAACATGGTCGGCAAGTCCACTCGTTTGTACAGTTAATTTGACTAATACAATATAATTTAATACTAGAAAACAATAAAAAAAGAAAAATTTTTATAGGATATACAAATGTACATTTTTTTTTTTGCTTTACCATTTCGGCATCCGCCACGCTACTCGGGATCCGTGTCGCCTACATACGACAAGGATTGGCATTCTTCTTTGTGCTACCATGTGGTTTATTTTATTCTATATTTTTACAAATTTATTATATTATTTTGTATGTATATATTTCTTAAAATCGTTAACTATTGTTATCTTATTATATATATATATATACATGTAAATACGCGCAGATATATACATATACATACACATATACACCCACACACATGCACATATATATCACTTTATTCTTCGTCAAACAGGCACGTGACTTTTGCACGTCATCCCCACAATGGCATCCAGCAGGTCTAAGTTCGACGTTCTTTTCAGAAGAAGGGACATTTTTGTAGGCAATGGCACCCCATACTTGGCCACCACCTCGAATAGTTTTCTTCGTCCTCGTGTATAAGTGGAGCATGTTAGAAAAATGTGGTCGGCATCGGCTACAGTTATATTATCACAACGGCAGATGTTATTATCGGCTACCAGATTTTATGCATGTGGTATGAGAGCCTGTTGTGGCTAATGCGGAGTCTGCTAAGATAATGAAAAAGTGACGAGACCGGTTAGCCCGGCCAAACCAAGGTTTAGAGGGTATACTAGGCTGTACCTCTGCGTAATAGCGACCCTTAGTGGTCTTTACGTCAAAGTGAGTAAAACTATTTTTGAATATAAAATTTTTTCTTCGTGCATTGTATAAATTCACTTTCTTCCACATCCTACATGTATTTGTTAAATTTAAACAATGTTTGTAAATCCCAGGTCCTGAAGATGATCACAATAAAGATCGAAACGTTGGCACGATAAAGAAAATGTTTTTCTGAAACCTACGTCACTCCAGACCACATCTCACGATTTCCAAATAATTAAGAAAAGATGTAGGGTAAACTCTAGTGAATGGCTTAATACTCCTCACGAGTTTTACATTCGGGTTAATACGCATTTACAGGTGCAAATGTAATTAAAAATGAAGAGGACTCATGTCATAATGTCGGGAAAATATCGTCCTGTTAATAAAGAATTCTTTGCCGCGGTATATTGTTCAACAACCTACGGTACAAATGATAGCTTTTGTAATAAATTTTGGCCTAAAACTAATTGTTTCCCCTGCTATAATTATTTCCCAAATAGTAATTTTGAGAAGAATGATGTTCATAGTTTTCCCTTGGATTTTTATTTGCCCATTTGTTGTTATCAATGCTCGTTTATCCGAAATTTCTAACCGTCCGACCTCTTACAATAAATTATGTAATTGATCCGAGGTTGTTGGTTTATCCGTATATGAGAATCTTGCTGTATTTTCGGCATCAACCCTCCTTTAAAATGGTATCTACCTTCCTGGTAATCGGAACTGTGGCAATTTAATGTTGGGGAGATATGTACCGTAAAAGTGTACAAGGGTTTTGATTTCTTAAACCTTTTCTTGCTACAAGGAACGTTTTTGTCTTTAAATTTATAAGGGAGCCAAAAATAATTTCACTTAATTCATAGGAAGAAAAGTCGCGGGCCGCTATCGTCCCAGACTCTTTACAAATTACTGGATTTCAAAAGAATATATTGTGGAGAGTGAGCCTGAAAATTTCGAAAGACTTTGGCTCATCTTATACCTTTAAATTTTTAGGAATCACGCTCAGATTCAGGGCAAAGTTTTCTTTCTCAACAATTATTTGAGTGAATAACTGGGACATTCCTCTAAATATAGGTGCTTTTAATGCTTGGAGGTTGATTTGAAACAAAAAACATAGGCTGCGAAGACGGTTAATCAGATAAAACAGTTCGGGGCTGTATACTAAGTGAAAAGTTAGCGTTCTGGTTAATTAATTTTGAGGCCAATTATGTGGTCACATGTTCATCTGATATTCTCAAGTCGCTGAATTTCTGTAACTTCGTTTGCCTACTAATTTTTAAGTTGTTATCGTTCTAAAGTTCGTAACAATACAGTGAATTCCTTGTATCCCTTTCCACATGCGTTGACAATTTCTGGTTCTCTACTAAATTGTTTTCAAAAATAATACATTCCATTTCCCTATAGAAAAGTTGAAGGTGGGTTAGTATGGGTATGAATCTTTCCAAAAGATAGTACTTACTCACAATTTGTTTTTCAACGATCCGGATTTCATTAACCACTCATCATCAAATCGAAGGAGTTACAAACACGATCCACTTTCGCACTTCAAAATTCATTGGCAATAAAAACCAGCTCCTCGTGGGAACGTAGAGTAGACCAGTTTTTCCCTTAAAAGACTTAGTTCCTAGTTTTACATACAATCAACCCTACTCAACAATTCGAAATCCCAAGAAGAAAATACTCTGGACTTGTCGAAATTACCTTCCCTATATTGCACACCCTTCATCAGAAAGCGCCGATATTTCTAACCTTCGCAATATAAGAACTATCTTACATACCTCTCACTTCCCTGTTATGAAAGTAGCCTTTGTCCTTCTTCCTGTGATCTTCAAACTTCTCAAAAGCCTCCTCGTAAAACGCCTCACCCCTTTACTAGCCTTACATGAAATACGTTGTCACCCATTCGGCTTCCGTCTCCATCATTCCTCGATCCAGCAAAGTTTCAGAGTCGTTGACACAGTTTCCTTAGCTCTAGGGAGCAAAAATATTGTTTGGGTGCCTATTCTTTTGATTGGGGTCTGGCACCGAGGCATAATTTGCAAACTTAAACCTTTCAGCACGTCCGTTACTATCTTATCTTGGAATTCTATTTAGCTGAAAGCACTTCCAGAGCAAATTGTTCAACAAGTTAGATAGGTCATGCAACAACTTAGATATCAGAACAACCCGGCGTCCAACAAGGGGACAGGCTAGATCCCATACTATATACCATTATACTGCTGATCTTATACATCTCAATACCACCGTTAAAAGACTTAAGCCCCAATATCGAGGAACATCGTAATCAAAATTGATAGAAAATTTGAAAAATTACACTGAATGAGCATAAATCTACCACAAAGCAGCCTCATGCTCATCTGTACAACAACAGCAAAAATCCACCAACAACTATCGCAGTTAAATGCCTATGACTATAAACAAATAGAACAAAGATGCAGTTTTAGAGGTGTAGATGTCATACGTCCGCATTAAAGATGAAAGACCATCTTTTCTTTTACATGGCTCAAATGTTTGACATAGTGCGGCATGCATTACATTATCTACTAATTAAAAATGTTCCTACCCAGTTTACGCCGGAGAGAATTTTATTAATTTTAGTTTTGTTTATTTTTCGAATTTCCATGCAGACGAAAAACAAAAAAAGACTCGGGAGTCCAGCTGACCAGTAAGTAATTGAGTGTGGATGAACGCGTTTGTTCAATTCCTTTTTTGATTTTTATTTGTAATTCTTTTTGTTCTTCGCCCGCTCATCGCTGCGAATTCACGACGCCTGCATTCTTCGCCGCACATCATTTTGCTGTTCATAGGTCAAACCTTTCCTTTAGGCCTGCTCACGTCTTCCAATAAGACATTGAAGGTTTTTTTCTCTTTAATTTGTTAACTACAGTGAAAATATTTAAAACAAGTTTTTTTTTTTGTAATTTGATTAATTTCCTGTAATAAGTCTGTCATTGGGGGACCGCGGTAGCCGAGTGGTTAGCATGAGAGACTCTCACGCCGCGGTCGTGGGTTCGATTCCCACCGTTGCCCCTGGCCCTTTTTTCCCAATAACCCCCCAAATTTGAACACACACATATACGTTGTCACATGGCTAATATGCATAGTTCATAACGCCAAAAAAAAAAAAAAAAAAAAAAAAAAGTCTGTCATTATTTTCTTTAATATATTGACCCTGGCTAGGTCACTGTATTGTTCAACATATGTAAATTAAATTAACTTTATCGTCCAATTTATGTACACCACATTAATTTATCTTTCTCCTATATCGATACTTCTGTCAGGGAGTCAACGTGGAGGTGCAGGTTCCGGCGGACAAAGCAAAGGCAGGGAGCGTTGCTGCCAATTACGGGATAGCCCCTTCTTCCAACACACCAATCATTATTACCTGATACTGAAATCTTACCCATGTGATCACTGTTTTGCCCAAAGATTTGACAATGATTTCTCGGAGATAGACCGAACCAGGTTAACAATAATTCGACCTACTTGGTATATAAGGAGTTGTTCTGTGGATTACCACGAAGCTGCCCAATATAACGTATGTAAGCATTCCAATCAAAAGTTCTAAAAACGAATTCTTAAAGCTCTATACTGCGCCTTTAACTTCACCATCCACAATGACCTCATTTCGTTTACGATTTGAGCCCGCTTGCTGGAATTTCTCATAAAGATGTTTGAGTGGAACAAGGATACAAATGGAACAAAAAATACAATACTATCAAAAATCTGAAAAACTTGAGGAAATCTTACATCAGGGATTAAATAGCGATTTAATCAAATTTAATCAATTGAATATAATCTACACGTGTATAAACAAAGGAATAAAATTAAATGTTCAAAACACTATTAAAAGATATTTTTAATTGTTGAAATTATATTTTGTAGCACTTATCCACTAAAGTTCTTTACGTGTTAAAACGACCAAGTAAATGGGGATAAAATTTGAACCTACAACTTTTAGGCGGAGGAAACATTTCAGGAAAACAACCGCTTAATAGAAATATCTATTTACTTAATACTATTACACACTTACTAAATAAATTGCTAGCCTCCACAATTTGTTACACAATCACAATTGTGATCTAGAAAATAACAACAAACTTCAGTTTTAATTTAGTTATATTTTTGCCTCAAATTTTACAATAATCCGCATATTTCTTAAGTAATTTTGTTAATTATGGATGTCTTGGTGGTTCGGATATTATTTTTAAGATATTCTTGTATTTCTACTGTGATAATCAATTCCTGGGTAAACACGAATATGCAAATGTAATATTGTTCCATATTCAATTTAACAGTACAAATTGCGGCTGTATCGCCTGCCACAACTTGCTTTAAATAATTGTACAATTTGTTAACAATTTGAGTTGGTTTACATTTTTTCACGAATGGCCGTAAGTTTTCTACACCATATACATATTTATAAACATATTTGAAAAAACAAAGAAACCAAAACTACCAGTGAAGGATATATGTAAACAAAGATTTTTAATATTCCCCAAATAAAATTTGTAATTATTCAGAAATCGTGAGATGCGGTCTGGTGATCTCACGATTTCAGAATAATTATCGATTAAAGGTCACTAATCACCACACAAAATAAAATTTGTGTTAGAAAGATAAAATTTTATTTAAAACCTATTATTGGAAATAATGATTTACAAAAAACAGTAATGTACAAAACAGCAAAAACAGTTTTTATAAACCAGGAAAAAAAATTATTAATCATAATATCTGTTAAAATCCATTTTTTGGAACTGTATGGGAAAATACAGTTCCTTAAAAGACGAAACTTACCTAAAATTACTCAATGGTTTAATTAATTTTATTTGTTCTCGACACATATTACAAATGTGATCCCAAAACGTTTGTCTCACGGCCAAAGCACTAACATCAATACCAGCCCAGTACCTGGAAGACACATGCCATGAAAAACCAGCCGATGCCGAGGTCATCGTCGATTAAGGCGACGTAGCGGGTTCTCGGGTTGGTAATGTGTAAAGTCGGTTCGAGCTGTACTGTTAGGATGGATCGCGAGAGGTTGAAGCGAAACTTTCGAAATCGGAAATGTACAAGTTTGTGAACAAAAGGAATGTTGAGTCGTTGTGGATATTGATGTTAATGACGTTGGAAACGGCTTTGACAATTTGTCTGATGATTTTTGATAAGAAGCATTAGATTCGCTGGATGGTTGATGGCTTAGCACAACGCCACAGTTCGACTCCCATGTCCAAAGTGGTCGCACTAAAGCCATAAGGTTACTTTAGCGTTGACAGATTTAGGTCCTAGTAGTCTTCGTGGTTGTCTAAGTTTTCTTTTAGGTTGTAATCTCTTAAGTCTTGTATGGAGTTTCCACGTTAGCCTGATTTCTAGGAATATACTTAAGCATTTAACTTGAATGAAGTTGGTCTTTAATAGTTCACTATTAAATTCACTAATTTCGTGGTCCGCTTGACCAATTAATATATTACAATTAATTAAGGTTTTTAGTTGAGATAAAAAAGTCAATGGCACGAGNCGCTCGTGCCATTGACTTTTTTATCTCAACTAAAAACCTTAATTAATTGTAATAGTTGACTATAATGAGTTAGAGGGCAAAATTGCGGTATCGTCCGAGTATGTGGTGATGATGGTATTAGGATGTAAATGATACAAAGGATGCGATCAAGAATGCTCTTTTGTGGGACGCCGGCTTGTATCTGTCAGACTTCCGAGAATTCACATCACTCTGAAGCAGCAGTCGGTTAGATAAGCTACTGGAAAATTTTCTTTGTGGTTATTCAAAAAATAAAGTTGAGAATGTACGCTCAGTTTGACATTGTTTTTAACTACTATATCTCAACAAAAACAATTAAACATTTTATAATATAAACTTTAAAGAGTTAACATGGTGAATAAGAAATTGTATTCAGTTAAAATTCCCAATTGTTTGTTAATTAAAAATTATTTTTTGACATATTTTATTTGGGATCATTGAAAAACATAAAATGTATAAAAAATTTCCGCTCAACAAAAGTAGAGGAAGTAATTTAGTGGCAGAGTGTAGCTGCTCTATAGTAGATCCTTAATTAATCATCGTTACTAATTACGTTTCATTGTGTAATACTGAACTTCATTATTTATTAAAAACAGCATTTTTTGATTAAAAATTACACCTTAAAATTCTGTTTTATTTTTTGTTTTGATATGGGAGTAGTAACCCAAAGGAACGTTTCGTTGGCGTTTACCAAAACGTTTGTATATCCACTGAGATAGCAAAGCGGACCTCTGTTAACGGTTATTCTCAAGCAGAATGCCATTTGAATACATTCAGGGCTGTAACCTTCTCGAGTTACCTAACGACGTTACCGTTCTTTGAGCTTTGAGCCGCTCGGGAATTGTTCCTGAAAGAAACGGGGACTAGATATAAAGGACGTCATCAACTATTTCACAGGACAACGTTGAAACATTGACAACTATCGATCGTGCTGTGTCAAAATTCACTGTGGTGGATTGATAGAATTCTGATTTGGCACACTACGACAAAATTGTGTATAAACATGCACGGTCAATACATTTTCATATATTCTTTAGTTCGTGTTTGTAATAACGTCCACTTTCTAAGTAAATTTTTCAATAAAAATAATCGTTTAGTCCATTCTCTTTTATACCATTTCGTCCTTTCACTTGTATCAACTGGATGCTGTGGAAAATAAATAGAAATGTTTATTAAAAGATTAAATTTGGATCCGAAATCACACTTATATATTAACCATGTCAATAATAACGGTTTGCGTAGGATTGTTCACGACGATCCTAAACATTAATTGAATTTCTTTGATTAATTTTTTTATTCAGTTGCAAGTTAAAAGTATTAAGCTTCAAAACTTTGCATTGGTAAATGGAACACGCTTTATTTTAACTCTTTCCGAATTAATATTCTCAACATTCTCAGGATAGTCCCTTATTAAAAGCAGTACTAAAACAGAAACAAAAGGTTCAGACAATGCAGGTGTATCATCCCATTCTAGAGTACTAGGTCGGTTTTATCTCGTTAAATTATTACAACGAATCTACAGGAAGACTTACGATTCCAAAATGTAGCGGTTAACCAGATCCTGAGTATTCCCGCCAGTCAGGAGAAAAAGGAATTTAACCTGCGTGCAATTCCACACGATAGCCCTTAATGCTACCACAACGATATTAAATGCGTGCTTCTTTTGAGTTTAAGCTGAAATTTCGTTGGGGTTGGTTTTCAACATTTCTCTTAGCTGATTATTCAGAAATCGTGAGATCCGGCGTATTTGGAAAACAAAAAAGCCCTACTTTCTAGTAGTATATAGCACAGTCAGTTCTCTAGATTTCCCATAATTAAAAACCTCAGTTAAAATACAGAAATGTTTAAGTTATTGTTTTATATAAAAACCATTTTATGGTATTGTTTTATATAAAAGCGAGCCTGTAGTATTATAAATTAGAAAGTAGAAAGTGCTGAGAGAAAAACTGAAAATCCCAATACAAACTAGGATTAAAAATTAAAGAGGTACCTGGTTGCAGGGCTCTACATATCTTACAACTATAAACGTCATTTAATTTATATAAATTTGATCCCATTTTATGTTATTGTTATACATAAAAATATGTCTGCTCCTGTCTGTAGAACTAGAAAGCATATGTTGCTAAGCGAAATGTGTGCTGATTAGTGATCGTTAGTCGNGCCCTGAAGATGATCTCAATAAAGATCGAAACGTTGGCACGAGAAAGAAAATGTTTTTCTGAAACCTACATCACACCAGAACGCATCTCACGATTTCTGAATAATTATCGACTAACGATCACTAATCAGCACACATTTCGCTTAGCAACATATGCTTTCTAGTTCTACAGACAGGAGCAGACATATTTTTATGTATAACAATAACATAAAATGGGATAAAATTTATATAAATTAAATGACGTTTATAGTTGTAAGATATGTAGAGCCCTGCAACCAGGTACCTCTTTAATTTTTAATCCTAGTTTGTATTGGGATTTTCAATTTTTCTCTCAGCACTTTCTACTTTCTAATTGATAATACTACAGGCTCGTTTTTATATAAAACACTATCATAAAATGGTTTTTATATAAAACAATAGCTTAAACATTTCTGTATTTTAACTGAGGTTTTTAATTATGGGAAATCTAGAGAACTGACTATGCTATATACTACTAGAAAGTAGGGCTTTTATGTTTTCCAAATACGCCGGATATCCAACAGGTACATGTTTAATATCATGATGGTTAATATCCACAAAGTCATATGGTAAGTAAAAAAAAATGTAAAGCTCAATTTCAAACAGTGGCGTCTCAACTGATTTTCATCAAAAATTACTTCTTTAATGGTGAATTCTAATGGTCGATGTTCACACAATTAAAAATGGCTTTTCAGTTTATATCTACAACGTTTAGGCCAAAAGAAAACGCTAAGAGAATCCGATAATGAATAATATTGTATTCACCTGCAACAGAATATAAAAATTATCATAATTTCTGATCTTGAGATTTTTTAATGTACGTTGTCAAGTATTTTTCTATTCTGCCTTTGTAAAATAGGCTCTTGCTTGTATTTAAATAAATAAATACATTTAAAGAATTACGGTATTGTGGTATTAAATTATGATAATGTAAGGATGGCAGATATGGTAGCCTAAAGGCAACAAGTTCTGTTGAGTCATCAAAGAAATATGACCCTTGGCATCGTTATGGAAGGGAAAAACTCCATTTCCATTCATTTACAAGGGCCTCTTTTCCTTCTTGATAGCTACATTTAGTTGTACGGAGTTGAGCCATGGTTATTTCAATAAATTGGTCCTTCTCAGGAAGCAGCGTATTTGGCTGAAAAGTGTTTTATTTTTATTTATTTATTTTTTTGCAACTTCTGCGTGGGTAAAAGATATTGGTCTGGTTTTCGCGTTAACATTATCGAATTTGCTTTTCTTCCGTTGTCATTATTCACCTAAGAAATGGATTCATGCATGACCGGCTTGGGCATAAATCATGAAGGAAAATCTGGAAATACATGGCTTTCTTTAGCATTATTGTAATTTTTATTTATTCGACGCAAAAAAATTGTAGATCTCGTTTTGATTTTCAATAATACTTAGAGAAATAAACATTTTATTTTTATTATTAGTTTACTAACGGCAGAAGAAATAGATTTAGAAAGCCTAAACCCACGGTGACTGAGAAGTGTGATAAAAGTATCCCGTGACGTTCTCGGGCAACCCCTTCTCAATAATAAAAACACCCCCTTCATAAATTATTCAATGTTAGAGTACGATCGGCATTTTCCAAAGTCTTACAACAAAGTTTTCCAGTCGACTTAATGAATGATTGCGCTCACTATCAAATAGCGCATTAATCAATTTAATTTTTGATTAATTTAGATGGGAATACAAATTGGAGGTCTCTTTGTTTATTGATACATGGAACATTCATTATTATGTTGCCTCGATTTTTTTAAACTAATCTTTACTTTACCCGCCTGTATCTTTAAATTGTAAACTTTTGTAAATGGTTTGATGCAACACAAGAATTAATTTTTGATATAAAATCAATAGCGATTTTTTTTGCAATTTCTCTTCCTTCTGGACGGATTTCAAATGGTTTTTGTTATTTTCACAAAATAAAATGAACGTGATTAATCGTCAAATCAAAACATTAATGATTGCCGTGTTTGCAAGTAATGCTTCGAAACAACAACAAACTAATTTAATGTCAATCCCAAAGATTTTCCTAGATCAGTAATTCTCTCTCACTCTGGCACTCTCACTCTCTCCTTCACCCTTCCCCCTCACCATAAAACTCTCTCTCTCTCTCTCAATCTATCTATCTATCTATCTCTCTCTCTCTCTCTCTCTCTCTCTGGCTATCTTTCTTTCCCTTTTTTCATTGTTCTCTTCCCTCTCTCTCTCTCTCTCTCTCTCTCTCTTCCTTCCTTTTCTATCTCCCTCTCAATTGTTTTCTTCCTTACTATTTCATTCTTTCTACCTTGCTCTCACTTGCCCTTGTTCCTAATTCCTTTCTTTTTCTCCCATTCTCCTCATTCTGTTTCACTTCTTCTTTTTATCTTCTCTCTCTCTCTCTCTCTCTCTCTCTCTCTCTCTCTCTCTCTCTCACTCTCTCTCTCATAAAACGATGTAAAAATATCAAAGATTTCCAGAATCNCAATTTATAATTGTGTAAGAACGGCAATCAAAGGCTACAAAAATTGCAAATTTAAAAACGCAGATAGGTATCAAATGTAGCGAAATTTCTTCATTTTTTAACTGCGTACGTGGGCGTCTAAAGTAGGGAATATAATGTTGAAATAAAAATGAGCAAAAAATGAAATATGTATAATAACCGTACCTACTAACGTGAATTTCCGGCCTCGATAAATTTTTCAAAAAATTCCGCGTTGGGATGACCTTTTATTTTTTAATATTTAAAACTCGTTTTGGATTAGTCCGTGTATTTACATTTAAATAAATTGTTTATTTTTTATTTAAAGGAATATTGATATTAGGTTGGGTTTTTAATAATGTTCTAGGTTTCAATTTTCCAAAAACCCAACTTTACGATAAACGCTCAATTATGTTTAGAGAATGTTATCCTCAATTTAGATTATTTAGTTTTATTCTTTAATTGTGATAGTAACTTTAATGCTTTACCAATCTTGTGTTTAACGTTCGGTTTTTTATCGAGATAGAAAATCCAGGAGGTTCACCTACAAAGCGGGATTTATTATGAAGCAAACGTTTGAACATACCCCCAGGTAGGGATGCCATTTGGATAATTGTAATTAACTAAGTTTTGTTGCTGAGTATAAGGGCTAAGTTATCGCACCGTAATACTCTCTGAATTACTGTTAAATTTTATAATTTTTTTCTTAATTGTATTAGCCATGCAGGGCTTATTATACTTATGTCAACTCACTAGCACTCTCCTTGAGATGGATATACATACACAACAATGTTGATTATAACAAAATTGTTAATCTTTTTTCTTTTTTTACCAAAGTAAGCTATGAATCACAAAAAAATAATCAAGGTCTTGACTATACGGCGGGCTTAGGTAGATTTTGTATGTAGGCAGATCTAGTAATTTATCCCAAAACCGATAAGAAGTTCAGAATTAAATTTTAAAATCCACCATTCTTCCTTTTCAAGAATAAACCTCCAATGCTACATTTTTCAAACCAACGCATAATTCGTACCTGAAATGAAATAATGTAACAGCCAACTTTTATCCAAAAATGTCCCAACTCGACGAGAATATCATTCTCAACATGAAATCTCGTAACGAACCATCATCATTCTTTTCTTTGCAATTAAGCGAAAATTTCTGGTTCCAGCAAAAAATTGATTCAGCCTAAAATCATTCAGCGTCAAAAATCATCATCAGCTTTTTAAAAGATCGTTTAACATTTATGCTCGACTACCTTTTCGCTTGGGCTGAGTTCATGCTCCAAGTCTGCAGCGTTCATTCGCACTTCTCAGCTGAATGAATTTTACAGCACAGCAATCTATAGACTTTAGAAAAATACGCTTATTAAAAAATAGAAACTTTCAACAAATTGCGTTATAAGAGTTCATTTTTTCACTCAAAATCAAATGCCGGGTGAAATTTCCCCCAAAGATGCTTTTGATTATTTCAATATTATTATAAATATATATTAAAAAATCAGGAATAAGAGAAATTTGATAGAAAGAAAAACACTCACTTCGTTTGTCAATCCACCTTTTTCTCTTTGTTATTTTGATGAAATTCGAATGAAGGATAAGCACAACAACAGGAAAGTCTCAATTGGCTTATTCACCATAATCATTGAGTCTTGTTGACCGGATACAATACTGAATGTGAATGTTCGAAGTGAATAAACTTACGGTAAGGGGTTTCTCAACATCAAATTTGTTCGCCCCAGATTTTTTTTTTAAGAATACAAATAAAAATACTTCATTCTGCGACAGGAGTGTCCCTATAGATTAATACATAGGTTAAATTGAAAATTATTACATTTTGACACAAAAATACACCATGTCGTGGTGATCAACGTAATAACGTCTTTTTTATTTTACGGTTTGTAAACCTCTAATTTTTTAGTTTGCATTGAAGGTTGACACATTAAACTTTGATATATTGGAAAGGAAAATTCTGCCATTTTGTATCACCGTTCTTTTCATTATTACTTTTAAAAATTCGAATAAAATATGAGTATGAAAATAAGAAATTCTCAAATGACGTATGCAGCATAGCTTTTTTTCTCTGTTGAGTGGATTCGACGAAAACCTAATAATACACACACACACACACACACACACACACACACACACACACACGCACTTACACAAACAAAGAATTCAACGTAAAATTCAAACCAAACAAATGAACGAGAGATAATAACAATAGACAATCGTGAACAACCTATTACGGTGAATTTTCCTTTTAATTTAATTTTAAATTGAACAGTTTATTGTTGGTTTTGCTACCAAAAATTAAATTGATTTAATTAGAAGAGTTAATATTAAATTAATAGGGTGCCTTCTAAAAGGGAATGTAATGCTCTTTTCAATGCTTTTTTTTCGGGTTTGGATGGAACGAATAGATTTATATTAAAACCGTAGATAGTTGAAAAAAACAAAATGTTAAGTATGTGATAAATAAGGTAAAATACTACCACGGTTCATGTTTTTTTTTCTTATGTTTGGGACATAGAATGTGCTGATGAAGTTAAACTATTAAATAGAGAGACACCCTATATATCTAAACCATTTGAAAAATGGCAAAAGGAGGGAAAACTCAAAAGGTGGGGTTGAGATGGGGAGTTGATGTCCGAGTGGATCGAGGTCACGATAGCTCAAGTAGTAGAGCAGCTGCGTATCAAGCCGAAGGTCGTGGGTTCGAATCCCTCTCGTGCCATTAACTTTTTTTCATCTCAACTAAAAACCTTAATTAATTGTCATGTATTAATTGGTCAAGCGGACAACGAAAGTAGTGAATTAATGATTTAAAAATGAAG
>NW_019392963.1:716536-870922 GCF_000648675.2 Cimex lectularius | reverse complement strand
ACTATATATATATATAGTTTAACTTCACCAGCACATTCTATGTCCCAAATATAAGAGAAAAAAACATATTATTATAAAATATTATTATTATTAATTTGTTATTATTATATTTAATCATAATTAAATTTATTAGATTTCTCCCAGTTAAGAATGTAGACAGACAGCTTAGCTGTTACGATTAAATTGAAGTGGCTATTTTCCCAATGCTTTTTTTGTTCGTCATATCCTAAAAGTTTAAAAACGTGAGGTACATTTATAAACTTTTTTGTTTCAAAAGGTAAATCCTGATTCATGTCACCTACGAGGTTTTCGTTATTTTGTAAATGAAAAAAATATGGAAAGAATACATAACGAAAAGCGTAACGCAATTACGGTGTTTTCACAGAAGGTTTTTAAAAAACCCCCCGCAGAGTGGTGCAGGGCAAAAATGTACAGGGCTTTAAGACAAAGAATACCCATTTTTTTCTCTATAGTACAATATGTAAAATGAAAGAGTGAGTTTGTCATGTTGGAAACATTACAGTACGGCCAGTTACAGAGGGCACGCGCGTTCAAAAGGTCTAGGCTATTATAGTACGGCCTGTTGAAATAAAGACCGGTCGATACCCCATTGAGCAATCTCCGACTTGTTGCTATCACATGTTTTACAGGGCTTAAAAAGGGTAAAGGCAAATTCGCAAAGAAGCCAGCGACGAACGGATCGATCGAGCGCTCCATTCATGGCCCCTTCCTTGGGCGGCTCTTCATTAGTCCATTACTCCAAATCAATACAGCTCTCTCTTTCCTAACCGCTGTATTGTAACAGGGTTCGATAGCCGGTCAATATCAATCTGTTGGTCTGGAATTAAATCCTGTTTACCTTGGTCTCGATAGAGTTAAAATCGTAGGTTCCGTTCTTATCTTCCTCATCGGTCGGCGGCTATCCACCCACGCAACTCACCCAGGCCAAATTGAAACACCCCCCTCTTCGCCTTGACTCTTCCTTTATCTTTTGGAAAAGTATACTCTTTTATTTGAATAACCAATAATATTAAAAATATAATTGGCAAGAAGTTATAAAGAATATCATTAAACGAGAGTGTAAACATATTTTTTAAGCTCTGTATAAAACTACCTACGAAATAACAAATTGAACTTTATAAAACCTTAAAAAAAAAAAAAAGAACCGTTTATTTTCGTCTTTTAACTACTAGCAAATAAAAAAGCATTGAACATAATTTATACCTGTTGAATGTTCTTAAAAGAAAATAGATCCGATTTGATATTTTACTCAATTATAATTTCATTTTTGAAGATCAGTTTGAGTGCCAGAATATTGATACAAAATAGCACATTTTGTTTAAAAAAAAAGGATTTTTTTTACAGGAAACTGTAAATACAAAATAAAGAGATTTACAAACAGTTAAATAAACACCGTTTCTTTTCGTTACTAAATTTTAAACACAGAATAAAAAAGCGGGAATTTATGTACGTGCTATAAGAAAATAAATTGAAAACGTTTATTAATATTGATTCATTGTTAATAATCCCGTTAAAGCTATAAACGTACAAGAAACAACCGTACTTTAGGCAATAAAATCATCTCAGGGAAGAAATCTGATGTTGAGAAAAACACCCTTCCTGAAGTTTCTTCACTTCTAACTTTTACATTCCGTTTCGTCATATCCTGTCAACAAGACACAATGATTATGGTGAATAAGCAAACTGAGACTTTCTTGTTTGATGTTATGCTTATCCTTTATTCGAATTTCAGCAAAATAATAAAAGAAAAAGACCAAGAATAATTGACCAACGAAGGGAGTGTTTTTCTTTCTTTCAAATTTCTCTTATTCCTGATTTTTCATATATATTTATACTAATATTGATATAATTTTAAAAGCATCTTTGTTATAAATTTTATCCGGCACTTGGTTTTGTGTCAAAAATGAACTCTTATAACGCAATTTTTCGTAAGTTTCGATTTTTTAATAAGAGTATTTTTTTAAACTCTATAGATTACTGTGGTATAAAATTCATTCGGCTGAGAAGTGTAAATGACCGGTGCAGACTTAAAGCATGGACTCAACCCAAGCAAAAAGCTAGGAGTGCATAAATTGTAAAATTTCTTGAGGAAAACCCACGATTTTAGACTTAACCCACTTTTCACAAGAGATAGAGACGTTCACTTAATTGCAATGAAAAGACTGATGAACTTAGTTAGATGTGAGATTTCATGGTTGAGAATGATATTTTCGTCGTATTGACACATTTTTGGATAAATCGCTAGCTGGATGTTTCAATATTACAATTGATATACGCATTAATTTGCTTCATACTCGTCGTATTAGGACATAAAATTGTTATAATTGAATTATTTAATTTCAAAATAAACATACTATTAGAAAATAGGGCAATAACAAGCTATTGTCGTTGGTTTGAATAACTGAAGAGCTTAGTCTCTCCAAAAGAATGAGGGTTAGGTCTACCATTAGTTGAAAAATTACAAGAAATGCGCTACAATTCTCTTGATAAGATCAAAAATACTGATGATTATTTGTTCCGTAATTTTCTTTCTATTAGGAAATTTTAGGATCAAAAATTTCGGGTAGGCAAAGCGGCTTGTGAAATGATTGTTAGTGGTGGCAAATGACGAAATAACCTGCACTCCTCATTACGTAGGTTTTCAAAAATTAACAAAGGGTAATTATGGTTCCAATGAGATTGCAATTCAATTAAATTCAGGTTCCATTGAGAGGAAATCGGGCTCATCGGTAGATATGGACGAGATTCTATAAAATGCTGGATTAAATTCAATTACAATTAATTAAGGTTTTTAGTTGAGATAAAAAAGTCAATGGCACGAGCGGGATTCGAACCCAGGATCTTCGGCTTGATACGCCGCTGCTCTACCACTTGAGCTATCGTGACCTCGATCTACTCGGACACCAACTTCCCATCTCAACCGCACCTTTTGAATTTTCCCTTCAACCTTTTGAATGTCAAGCGGACCACGAAATTAGTGAAATTAAATTCAATATGAAAGAGCGATGCAGACATAAGTAACAATCTAAGCTCCAACAAAGCGCTAAGAGTGCAGAAATCGGGGATAAAATTGCAAAAGCCTATAATTTTGTGCCTAAATTACTTGTCACCGAAATCACAGTATTATTTTTTTTTTAATTCCATGAAAAAAACAGATGTTGGTTAGATTCGAGATTTTCGTCATATTAAGACATGTTTTGAATAACATCTGCTGGGCCAGCTTGTGGAAATATTAAAATTGATGCAAAATAGAGAGATAACTTTTATTTCATGCAGGGTCGTTGGTAAGAAAAAATTTAACAGCGGAGATTTCCTTGGAAATAAAGAAGAACTCATTAGTAAATATCGATAAGGTTCTACTGAATGCTGTATTTTCGAAACCAGCCGTTCATTGCAGAAATTGGAAAGAGCGCAGCAGACTGGTCGAGCATGACCCAAACCAACATGATTGCAGAAACTGACAAAAACCTTTCAAAAAGTCTATGATTTTTGTCTCATTCCACTTTTTACTGCAACCGCACAAAACAAGTTAATTCTACCGAAAAGAATGATTGACATTGTAAAAAAGAAAATTGCCATCGTATTAGTTCATTTTTGGATAAAAAGTTTTTCAGCTTTTGTTTCTGCTTGTGAAATGATCATAATTGATGTAAAAATTACAATGCCCGCACTCTTCATGGCGTTAGATTAAACAATTCCATGGTATATCGAACCCAGCCATTCACTCGATGAATGTGAAAGTGTACAGCAGACCAGTTTTGCACGACCACTCCAAAATAGCCCATGGTTGTACAAAAGGATTGCCTCGTTCGAGGAAAAACGGGTTTGTTGGCGAAATCCTGCACCTTAGATGTTAGTCAATTAATTATACACAATTTTTTCTAAATGATTTTTTTTTTCTTCGTATGTTAGATGTTAGACCAAGCGAGTTACTATCTCAGATACTACAAAGGTCTAGTGCGAAAAATTCCCCGGTGCATCTGGTTTGTGGAATTACGAAAAACGTTTTGAGTTTGTTGCTAATGAAAGAACTTTTAAGTTTGAAATTATCTTCGTTCTAACTCATTTTCAGCAAACCGTTAGGATGCAGAAAACGGCAAATAGACATTTAAAAAGTCGATAATTTTGGGCTTACCTAACTTTACAGTGGAACCAAAGATGTAATATCTTATATCCTTAGTAAAGACATATGATGTTTTGGAATAAAAAATGTTGAGTTGCTCGGCCAACATGTGAAATTATTAAAAATGATGGGAAATAGAGCAATAATCGGTTGAGCAATAATTCTTGCGTCGATTTGAAAGAAGTCACAGCGTTCTTTAAAAAGAAGCAGATTTTATCGGTAAATATAGACAAGATTCTACAGAATGCTGTATTATCCAATCTATTCACTAGAGAAATGTGAAAAAGGGCAACAGACCATTTCTAACCCCTGCAAACCAATAACATTGCAAAATATGGCAAAAACTTCCACAAAAATCATGATTTTGGACTTAGCCCACCTTTCCCTAGAAACACAATAATATTCACATCAAAAAGACAGATTGCTTGTTATGAAATTCACGTTGTACTAAGACGTTTTCAGATATAAAATTTCAAGCTGCAGTATCGGCTCTTGATAATATTAAAACTGATATGAAATGGTGGGAAAACCAGTTTGATATTTTTTAAAAGGATAGTTCCTACTCACAGTAAGTTGTTTTGCAACGATCCAGATTTCGAGCCTTCAACCTGATGATGAGCTAAAAGGCTCGAAATCCGGATATTTGCAAAACAATTTACTGTGAGTAGGAACTATCCTTTTAAAAAGTATTGAACACCACACTCACTCCATCATTTATCTAAACCAGTTTGATTCTTAATCAAACCTCTCAACATCTCTGATCTTAATCAGACAATTAACAAGGGAGATTCGTACTTGGAAAAGAATAAGTATTCAGAGCGAACATCGATAGACATTGGTGGTTAGAGAGAATATTGTATTCTCAATCTAGCCATTGATGATAGTTAATGGGCGAAGGAGACCGGTTCTGCATAAATTTTCTCAAAAAGCCCCAAAACATTGTGGTTTGTCGGCAAAATCCTGATATCCGTAGACGACGGATAGATCGTTATAAAACAACTGTTTCAACTGCTGCAAAGGCGCATTTTGACACAAGGATTACATTTCGACTTCCTGATAGAAGTTCCATCAATTCTGAACTCTTTTGCAAACCGAAAGTATGTTCGCGATATTATATAATGGATTTAATGATATTATATAACATTTAATGATTAAATAAATTAACAGATCCTCTTTTTAAATGTATGTATGTTAAATGTATGATAGTATACTATACAAATATGTACAGATGTTTAATGTATCACACAGCACAAAACTAGCACTAATGTCAGCACCGCACCGGTAGAACACGTTTTGAGAATCCAGCCATTCCTGGCACTCAGTGTGTATTAGGGGTCAAGGAGGTCCCGAGGCCACCGTCGGTTGAGGCTATGTGGTGGGTTGTCAGGATGGGAATGAGTGGAGACGGCTCCAGATGTATGGTTAGGATGGTTCGAAAGGTTGGCGTGGAAGATTGGAATCTGGAGTGTTATTGGTAACAGTTTTAGCAAAATTAAGAGTTTTTGTTATTTTATTTGATATAATTTTATGTTATTTGATATTTTAGAAGCATGATTTCGATCTATTTTAACTATGATATATAGCAAACGTTTTCCAAAGTTTATGTGTATAATCGTAGTATAGAAAATTTGTACTGAAGACGAATATAAGCCATAACAATTAATTAAGGTTTTTAGTTGAGATAAAAAAGGCAATGGCACGAGCGGGATTCGATCTCATGATCTTCGGCTTGATATGCCGCTAATCTACCACTTGAGCTATCGTGACCTCGATCCACTCGGACATCAACTTCCCATCTAACCACACCTTTTGAATTTTCCCTCCTTTTTGCCATTTTTCAATTTCATGGGAAGTTGATGGCCGAATGGATCGAGGTCACGATAGCTCAAGTGGTAGATTAGCGGCATATCAAGCCGAAGATCATGAGATCGAATCCCGCTCGGGCCATTGACTTTTTTTATCTCAACTAAAAACCTTAATTAATTGTAATATATTATCGGGTTGTCCGGAAAATAATGCAGGATTTTAAGTTTTCATTTAAAAAAATCTATATAAAATATTCTGTTTACGTTTACAGGATTACTCATTTGTATGAATGTCAACACTTATTAATCCTCTTCCAAATGATATTGTTTGTTTACCTCTGTAGCATTCCGCTACTTGGAAATAATTCAGTCATCCTTATAATGTCAAAGCGAGAATTTCGTACGATTTTCTTTTACGAGTTTAAACTCGGCCGAAGCGGAGCCCAAACGGCTAGAAACATTAACCAAGTCTGGGGCGAGGGTTGTGTTAATGAGTGCACTGTGCAAAGGTGGTTTAAAAAATTTCGGGAGGGAGATTTCAGCCTTGAAGATGAAGAAGGTCGGGAAGGCCTTCCTCTCTTAATGATGATGTTCTGCGATCAGTGGTGGAAGAAAACCCCAAAACAACTGTTCGAGAACTTGCAGAGCAACTCAAAGTCAGTAAAACGACCGTCGTTGACCACCTCAAGGCGATTGGAAAAGTGAAAAAACTCGAAAATTGGGTTCCACACTCATTAAACGATCGCCAAAAAAATCAGCGCTTTGATGTTTGTGCATCACTTCTTTGTCGAAACAAAAATGACCCATTTCTGGCCAGAATTGTTACATGTGACGAAAAGTGGATTCTGGACAGTGGCTCGACAAAGGAGAAGCTCCAATACATTTTCCAAAGCCCCCAACTCATCAAAAAAAGGTAATGGTTACGGTATGGTGGGCTTCATTTGGTTTAATACACTACAGCTTCTTAAATCCTGGCGAAACCATCAATGCTGAATCATACTGTAACCAAATTAATACCATGCATCAGAAATTGGCAGTAATGAAGCCCTCTTTGGTCAATCGGAAAGGGCCCATTTTGTTGCATGACAACGCTCGACCACATGTGTCACGTGTAACGTCACAAAAATTATTGGAGCTTGGCTATGAAACTTTGCCTCACCCACCCTACTCTCCGGACCTCTCGCCTACTGACTACCATTTTTTTAGACACCTGGACCACTACTTACAACACATAATATTCAAAAATCAAACGGAACTGGAAAATGCATTTATTGACTTTATCAATTCTAAAAATTCTGAATTCTACTCAGACGGAATTAATAAGTTACCAACACGTTGGGAGAAATGTATTGAGAGTATGGGAAATTATTTTGATTAAAGAACATTGCTTTAAAGTAACTAGTTTCTTTTTTTTTGTTTAATACCAAAATCCTGCATTATTTTCCGGACAACCCAATAATTGTTCAAGCGGACCACGAAATTAGTGAATTTAATAAGCCATAACGTTGCAGTTTGGATACAAAATACAATATACATAATCGTTCGTTCTTGTCATGTAACTTAAGTTTTTTTGAGTAATAGAGCAACAATGTATTTGAAGTGCAATAAGTTACTTAGATAGCGAGATATTTCTTATTATCTTACTTTTAGTGGAGAAGCTGTTGTGTGTTAGCACTCCTAAATCAGAAGTCATCACTTAATCACTTGCACTCTCTGAGAGCAGGTTCCCCTTCAAACGTCAAGAAGTACTGCTGGGAAGGAATAGAAAAGAAAGTAGGTGTTTGCGATTAGAGTGGGATTGGAAGTTTGTCCGGAATATTACCCTTAAGTAGCGGGATTTTACAACTTCAGTTAAAATGTGAACATTTAGTTCGTTATGGAAGGTGTAGTTAGAAACATAGGAAGAGGCGTTGACGATGGATCTAAGGATTCATGATTATAAGGTCTGGATTCCGTGGAGATTGCCAGGTTTGGTTGAACCACGTAATTCTATGCCGTGTCCATATTGTTTTCAGTATTGAGGGTATTTTGTCAGGAAGGGAAAATATAGATCGGTTGTTTAGTGGACTTTTAAGTGATTGGTATCGTCGGTTCAGTTTGCTTTTGTGCCTTATTTGGGGAATCCAGGTGAGATGCTAGCCTAGATACAGCGTAGGTAGCGGATGATTAAGGGGTGTATGGGGGGGGTTTATAATAATAGATTAGAGGCAGCGTGAGGCACGAAATGAAAGTTATGTTATGGGACTTTGTGGTATTTAGTTTTATTTCCCATCTTTTGAACCATTGTTCAGCGAATAAGGTGTGTCTGGAGGTTTCGAGGACTCAAGAAAGAGTCAGAGTCAGAGTCAGAGGATGGAATGGTATATTCATCAGGGTATGTTAGGGATAGCGATGTCGGGATGGGAACGGATATCAGAAATATATACTGAGTATAGTAACGAGCCGACGTCGCTACCCTAGGGAATCCCACGTCCACCCTGTACAAAGGGGATTATTACCCTACTCCTGTCGATCAGGTGCTAAAGATGGGATAGTGTGAAAAAGGTAGCATCCTTTGAGTTTACAGAATAAACACAGATGCCAGACTCGAAAGCCCTTTCGTCATCAAGAAACAATCCCGAGAAGCATTCTTTCTTCTCAACAGAGAATAAGTTCAAAACGTTAAATATAATTTTTTTTGTTGACTCGATTCAAATGATGTTTTTTCTGCGTGGTCCTGGAATAATATTAAAGGGTACATTGCGTCTATACGTACAAAACGTTCCTGTAATTTCATTTGTCATTTCAACTGTTTAAGGAATAAATTTAAAAAAATTCAAGATGAAATGTATATTTTAAATTTATTTTAACTTTAAAATCAATATTCGTTTACTGATACGTTTACGGATTAGCATTTTAAGTCCTGTGATAATTATACCGTTATTTTATTTGTTTTTTAACCAATTTGGTTTTGCTATCATCTATGTGCTAAAGATGATCCTTTGCTATTTTTTTATTTGCCTTTTTTCTCTCAGCCCTTTCCCTCGTCCACTGGCATTGGAGCAAAAAACGATCGTTCACCCACCCTATTTGACATCCGACTTAATTTCGCTTCCATTTTAATAAAGTCACTCCACGTCCTCCTTTTCGTTTAAAAGCGTCAATTTTACTTTTCCTCCTTCCTCACTTCGAAGTGGTTATTTTACGATATTTTATCCTTTGGCCCCGGCTCTCCGTTCACAAGCCGGCCCGGACTAAACTGCAGGTAAGCTCTCAAATACTGATATTATACGCTCGGCTAGGGTATTATTTGAGCGCTCTTAAATATCATGCCGTTGGATTAGAGAAAAGTAGCGCATAACAGGTAAATACAGTAATAAATATTTAATCCAGTACTTTGATAAATCTAACCGAAAATATTTAGATAGGCCAGCGATTTGGTAGGAGGAAAATTCAATACATAATGTGTTTTTTTCTATGCTGTCAATAATGCAATATTTAGTTTCTAGTTTACATATAAACGATAAGCTTACGAAAGGAAAAATATGTTTTAACTTTTACACATATCTCAAAATCTCAAGTGGTCTTAGAGAATTTTTGAGTTTAAGTTGAACGGTGTTTCACTAGTACCCACTAGTGGGATGATACCGTTGGGATGACGGTCCAGACTAATATAGAATCGACTTCTAAAGGTTTTGAGATTGAATGGAAAAATCGGCGTTGATAGTTAGATTTTGGACATACAGATAAATGGGGTCCAACGATTTTGAGCCAATATTTTGAAGATTGGAACGGTTTGTTGAATCGCACAGGTCAATTCCGTCCACATTAGTTGAAGTAGTGATGTTGAACTAAGGGGTTTATTTTATAGCGATAGTTTTTATCTTAGTCAAGCAGTTTTTTGGGTAGTTGATATCATCTGTTGATTACTATGAATCAAGTGTAACAATTCAATAAATTCTCGACGTTAAGTCTTAAATATCGGAGGACATCGATTGCTGGTTGAGGAATATTATTTCAGAGGCGAAGGAGATCGGAGGAAAGCTGATATGGCATTGGGTGAAGGTTATAGTACGGATTTGGTATTGTTAGGTCGTCCTCTATTTTTGGAGCAGGATAAATGGTTCTGCTGTTAATGATAACTACTCACTCGCGGAAATGGTTTCTCTAAAAACGTGTCGGTATCGTCTGCATATGGGAGGAGTTCTGCATTAAGATCGATAGGCCCTTTCCGAATTTCCGAAAATTGGAATTAATGGAATATTTGGAATAGTTGAGCAGGAATAGGAAGCAGTAAAACAGGTCTGGTAAAAACACCAGGCGCACGTGTATGTTTAATAATAAGATCCAAAAAAAACAGGTTGGGGTGATGGAGCATTTAAGACGTTTAGGATGATCTTTTATCTGCTTCGCTTTGCAGATTTGTCTCTGTGAATGATTCGTTTTGATAAACATCAACCAATAAAGTAAGAAACAAACCGAAACGCGTTTGACAGACCAACACGTTCGGAAAGGACCAAATTACTCGTTTATCACCGCGCAAACCTCATAATTTTTTTTAATTTTTATGAAAAGAAAGTTGAGAAGGAAAACAAATGTCACGAGCAAGAGTACTATTATTTCGTCTCAACGTTCCTTGCATAAAATTTGAACAAAATAAACTAATAACTGCTAAAAAGACACCATAATGTTAGGATGTATGTGTAGCGCTTAACGATGTAAACCGTCAGTAGGGTTTAGAGTTTATTTATAACGTTTGGATTGGTGGGATCTAATGCATATTGAAAAAGTAAAGGACCTACCGAGCAACCTTGCGGAAAGCTGCGTCATAGTCGAAGAAGGATCCCATTCCTTACTTAAAATGCTTATCGGACTGATGGGATTTTAAGGTGTGCTATCAAGAGTAAAAAGGCCTGGAGTTTCCAGAACAATTAACATTGTTGTCTACCATCCTGTGGCACTGGTGAATGGTAATGTGGTGCCACCTGGACCTGAATTGATTAAATGAAATGACCCAAGCTTTCCAGGGTGGGATATATCTGTTCCAGGATGAATTTCACAAAGATTGCGCAAAGTAAGTGCAACAAACTTATAGGACCATATGAAGTAATGAGATTCTGAACTTTATGAGGTTTTATACTTGGTAATTTTATTTGGATTGGGAAGTAGTTCTAAGGACTAAGTTATAAATGATGGTTAACAAAATTATAGCTTGTTATCAGAGATTTCATAAGATTTTCTAACATTTTAAATTCGTTAATTAACTGGTTTCGAAATTTGTTTTCTAAACTTACATGGTTTTTTGTATGAACTTTTCAAATATGTCGTACTGTGTACATACATTTATACAGTTATCGAATCATGTTGTATTTTGTACTTTTAAGGAGATAATTTTTGCCAAACTACCTGATTGTAAGTAAATTAGTGTTAATAAATATAATTTGTAGTTAAATGTATATGTAGTTATGTACATTCTAAAGATTCCTTTTTCTGGGAGTAATATATTGACTTGTTCAATGGCAGCTGGGACTTTTTGTAAGGTGGTTGTTACCTATCCTTTTGGTCTGACTGACCAACCAAACAAAGAAGAGGCAGACCAAAATCATTGGTAATAACTAAATTACAGTATAATCGGCCGGCAGACGACACAGAGATAAGTCACATCGAAATAATTTTGCAATGAAAAATATGTGAATCTTTTTCTATTTAAGCATATGTTGTAACAATACACCTGGGCGGCATATCATGGAATTAGCAACGAATAATTTTAATTTCGACTTTAATTGAATTTTTTTGGCGATCTTGACCACGTTCAGTTTTACATAAATATAACCTAATTTAACTTAAAAAAATGAAAGTAGAAGGTAATTGATGGTTTTAAAATTATTCACCTGTAAGTACCTACAAAGTTTTAGTATGTCATGGTTTCACTTTCCAGATTGTTATATTTTAACTAATAAATATGACGTGAAAATGTTTGTTTTATCTTAAGTACTGCAAGTAGATGACAATACTCGAGGCGGTGAAACTAGCCCAACAATGTAGTTAAATGCCGCCCCCACAAATTTCTATCTCAACACGGTCCAGATATGAATGCGGTTTGAAAGGTTTTCGAGAAAACCGCGTTTTTTTTTAATAATAAAAGCCCAATTTTCTCTACTTTTATACATTTTTTTTTCTAAACTTTTGAACACATTTTCGGAATCACCGTTACATTTTGTAAGGCTAATGCATTTTCAATGTTGGCAAATATCTTATTCAGACCACAATAACTGTTCATAAATAATACAACTGAACATTATATTTTTTAATTATAAAATTTGCTGAAGCTGGCCACCTCCTTGCAAAACACACTGTCGTGTGGTCAGCTAGTGCCCCTTGAATCTCTTCATTGTTGGTTCTCATCTCTTTACATGATTCCGATTTGGATTTATGTACGTAAAAAACATGTGCGGAGTTGAGCCTATTCACTTCTCCTAGTCCACCGGCAATTCTAGCTTTTGCTATTTACAGTAAACCGCCGGCAGACTCGAAAACCACCCACCCCGGGTGTTGGGAGTCGGGGGTCAGACATCAGTCTTATCCGTTCAGTAACCGTGGTTGGGGTGAAAACGAGGTTATTTACATTTTTTACACTTGTTGTTCACTTCAGTGCCATTGGGTCTGATCAGTTTTTTTGTATAGAAACGTTGGAAAGAGATCAAAGATCACTACTTTGCGTTGACTATTAAACTATCCATGAAGGTTTTAGCTTTCACATCCATGAATGGGCACTACAAGTTTGAGGACCTAATTTATAAGCAGAAAAATTGGGTAGCGATGGGTGGAGTTCTGTCGGGTATTCTGGAAGATCTCGTCATGACTGACCTCCTACACCGGGTCAAATTACAGCTTCCCTATGAATTTAAACTCTGACTCAAATATGTCAACAATCTTCTGGGTATTATACGAAAAATTTTACTACGAAAAACATTGGATCTTTTAAATTCCTACCACGACCCCTTGTTTTCACTGCTGTTGGACAAAGAAAACAAAAAAAACATGTAATAGGATGAGTCAAGTTTTAGGCTTGACAGTGCCAACAAAACAGGAAACTGATTCCTCCACACATACACTGGAGAAATTTTCTATAGGTCGAATCCCCGTTCGTTCCGAAGAGGGCAACATACCTTGAAAAACGCTTACTATGGGAAAAGACATTTATTTATATATTACCCCAAAAACATGCAACCTTCAAACAGATAGGTTGGACTTAAGCTCGGTATTAATTTGTACAAAAACCGAGCGAAAAGGAAAAAGGAGGCAAGAGTCATTGGCGCCCTCAGGGCTATCACCTTGAAGCTGTCAGAACTTTTTTGCATAAAGCATAGTTTTTCCTAGTTTTAATTGATAATTTGTGATTCTTGTGCATGATTACCTGGCAATATAAAAAATAAACGGCTCCGTGTTAATTGCATGAATAAACCAAATACCAGCTAGGTTTCATTCAAGGCAATAACTGTAATTTTTATTGGTGTCTATTTTACTGTAATGTTTAAATTTTAGAAACTTATATATACTTTCATATAAATTTCAAATTCTGTTGTAGATGTTCTTAAATATTCACATATACCATTGAATTAACTTCTTTTTATCTTCAAGGGGAAAGATGATAGGTAGAAAATAAATAGACTTTTCCACAATAGGCATTTATTTCGTCAGACGTGTTTCGGTTTAACATAGACTATCGTCAGCAACATTTTTATATATAAAGTGGATTGAGGTGTTTTACCTTCTTGTAAGTTCAAAAGTGGATGTCTGAACGACTATGGACTTGGTGAGACGTAGCATTCTTGATAGACTACTCGTCAAGTCCATAGTCGTCCAGACATCGAAGAGCAATCGCAGGTGCTTTTTTCGGCCATGCAACCATAAAACAAGGTCGAGCACCGCAGCGCGTCATGTATTTTCAGGAGGGTCTCACTGTCCGCTATCCACGTGAAGTGACCGATGAATTTTAATAATGTTATTACTTTCCTTCCCTTCATCTCGACGGCGTCAATGTGTGACTGCCATCTAACCTTTTGATCTAACGTGAGGCCAAAAAACGTCACTGCAGCGCCCCTCAGGCAGAGATGAAGAAGGCTGTGGACTCTCCTTAGCCTGACAAAGTGGTCGCATAGAAATGTGTAGTTGGCGGCATTTAACGACATTTTTAGTCTAGATTCTTTGAGTATTGTCATCTACATGCAATATACCCTGTATATTAAAAAAAAATCATGTAATAGAAAATAGTTATTTCGTTTACACATTGTTTTTTAAAGAATTTAAATTGCAGATAAGCTGTCAATGGCTATATTCAAAGTTTCAGACCCGAGGTTACGAATATGTTTTCAAGTATCAAGGAATATACGAACGTGGGACCTCTCTAGAGATTGGCTGTCTTAGTCTCCTTCCTACTTGTGACATTTGCGCCACATTTCACATTTCAGCCCTGAGGCTTTGTCTTTCTCCAGAGCTCTAAAACTGCCACTCCCGACAAGTTTATACCCTCTTGTAATTATTTTTTATCAAATCGGACGGTCGTTTATTTGAAGTTCTGCGTGCCTACCGTGCGCGCTTGCTCTCATTTATTACCAGGCCGATTGAAATTCTCCAAGATCCTCCACGCAGAATGCACCTTCAGCTTACTTTTTTATCCGATGCTTTGTTGTTTGAGTTCGAAAGACATTTAATTACACAGAGACAACAACAGATTGTCCAATTACTCTGCTAACCTTACCCGTCACCCGAATCAATAGAGACAAACGGGAAATTCTCAACGACTAAGTCTAAGGACTGTAATTAATTGACGTGAAAACACAAAGAAAAAGCACCTGAGATTGCTTTCACTATTTAAAAGCAATGCGAGTCGTCCGAGCACAAGAATACATTTAAATCGATATGGTAAATATATATTATTACAAATATTATCAACGTACATATAAAAATATTCATGAAGTTGTCTGAGACGAACGTAGGTTTATTGTTTTATGGAGGAGTCTAAATGTTTGTTTATATTTCCAGAAAACCTTTAACGCTAGCTATTGCTAATTAACGTGAAAAGCATTTCTTTATTTAAAAAGTTTAATTTTCTTTTGTGTGTCTGTTTTTAGTTTTAAACACATTTTCCAATTATTCTATGAACACCAATATGACACCACAGGATTCGCACCATATTTTATGCACTGAAGGTGGGCCGAATAAAGGTTGAAACCTTGTCAAAAAAAAATGAAAAAGGTGTTTTTCGAAACTATCTCATTTCTGACCACTCCTCACGAATCTAACAATTAATATAATAAATCGAATTCTTAGTCTTTCTCACACAGATTATTGAAAATACTTAAAAAATAATATTTTTAATATACTCACATTAAATGGATATTCTAATAGTATTATAAAGAATTGTTATATAAAAAATTTCAAAATATTAATAAAACTAAAAAATAATATAAAAATTAAAAAGTTTCCAAAAATAATAATAACCTACATCAAAGACTATAAATAGGAAAAAACAAAATGAAAATAATATTAAAAAATTCTCGTATATATAATAATATTAACCGTATATCAGAAAAATAGTCGTTCGTAGAGTTCAAAACATATAATGTGTGGTGATTAGTGACCGTTAGTCAATGATCCTTTCGTGTCGTATTGAGAGTGCCACGACAGACAAGAACGACACAATTACGCAGAAAACAAACACTTTGAGCCCTGAAGATGATCTCAATAAAGATCGAAACGTTGGCAAGATAAAGAAAATGTTTTTCTAAAACCTACGTCACACCAGACCGCATCTCACGATCTCCGAATAAACATATAATGTTGTTTACATGAAATTTCGTTTTAAACCTCAAAATAAAATATTTTTTTATACCTCTTATAATAAAAGGGCAAAATAAAACAATATAATAAAAGATAGTACTGTAATAATGTAATGTACCAAATTAATTGTGATGAATGCGATAAAATATATATTGGGCGAACGAAAAATGAGTAACAGGCAATGATATAAAACATAAAAAACACAGCCCTTTCTCAAAATACAAATCGCTCAAAACATACACCCAATTTAAAAAAACCACACATTTTGGTTTTTGAACACAACCTTTCTTAGAGTAATCGTAGATACATACCTATGTCAAAAAATAATGAAAAAACTTTAAATTTAAAAAACTGATAACATCCAAATGTCCCTGTTATATTCCCTTATTTAAAAAAATCATAAAATATATAAAATTGTTTTTAAATCCATTAAAAGACTAACTTAAAAAATGCATAAATAAATAAATGAATAATTTTATTTTGAATAATAAAATAATATTAATACTTTTCCTTAATATAAAATAAAAATTATAAAGTACTGAAATATTAAAATATTATTTTAAAATATTATGTAAAATTGCGTAAGATACCAAATAGTAAAAATAGAAAAATACTAGATTTGGCAGTTAAACATATGATTGAACAAAACTGGGAATTTAAAAACAATAAATAACCTTCGTTTATCTGGGCCTATTTAAATACATTTTTCTACTATGTCTAAGTCATATTTAAAAATAGTATAAAAATGTTTTTAAATAAAGTTAAATTCTAAATGCAAGATAGTCCTATATTTTAAAATACTATATGGATATTAACAAATTAGACATTAAATACAGTCTAAGGTAAACATTTAATAAAATGGTGTAAAATATGACTATCAATGTTAAGTATCAATGTTATACTTATTGTTTTTTTTAACTAAAATTACGGGTAAATTCCTTGTCTTAAAAATTCAGTTTTAAACATAAACGACTTTAAAAGAAAAAAAAATTAATTACGATCGTTTGAACGAAAATTCTGCAAAATATCGGAAAATCAATTAAATTTTTGAAAGATTAAAAACTAACAATTTATTATCTGGTTTTGTTTTTAATAACGCGCATTACCTTTTCCGGGCTCGGTTAA
This sequence comes from Cimex lectularius, assembly GCF_000648675.2. Classification (NCBI taxonomy): domain Eukaryota; kingdom Metazoa; phylum Arthropoda; class Insecta; order Hemiptera; family Cimicidae; genus Cimex; species Cimex lectularius. The sequence continues at coordinate 854,026 of NW_019392963.1, read as the reverse complement.
GTCTCCTGGGCATCGAGTAAATAAGCAATCGGATGTCCTATTGTGGTTCAGAATCCCGTTCTTGTACAAGAGCGGTTTGAAGCTGTTCAACGTTTGTCGGAGGCGGCGAACGATATCTCACCCCTCTCATCATCATGTATCAAAAGTATTCTTTGGGAATCATGTCAGGAGCAAGTGCTGGCCAGTTAGTTCATTGTGGTAATCCCTACATTCTCCATGTCAAGGATCTCGAGCTATATTCCGTCAAGCATTATCATGCACGACGTTGTACCAAATATACGGAGCGAATGGGACCACAGCTTCCAGAAAAACGTCCTCAATGTACCTTAGCGCAGTCAAAGTTCTATTCTGTATTATTATCAGTTCGGTTCGGGGATGGACTTTGATTCCGCCCCATACCATAACTGTCTGCTTTTAAATGGCTGTGACTCACGCACGGCACATGAACCAAGTACACGTCTTCTCCACACACGATCCCGGTTATCTGCCAAAAACCAAACGAGCACTCATCTGTGAAGAGAACAACCCCCATTGTTCAAGCATCTAATCGAGATGAAGATTTGCGTATAGTCGCCTTTCGAGTAGATGCCTGTCCAGCAGTAGCGACTATGCTATTCTCACGAAGCCTTCTGAGACTGTTTTAATGCTTACTTTTACATTATGGTCCGTTTGGAGTTGTCTACTTATAAGGGAAGCCGTTAAATGACGTTCCGTATGCGGTAAGAGCAATAAAACGCTCGTCTTTATCCGTCGTACATCGCGGTCGATCACTTGACGTAATATAAATTTGGACCCCCAAGACACCAACACATCATCTCAAACTATACTTCTTTCAATGTCCCTCTTTTTGGCAAATATTTAAATTTCGTGTAATCACTGTATTGGGTTCTCGGCGAACGGCGTAGCCACGTGGACCTGTTAGTGAAGTGCAGGTCTTTCAGTAATTGTTTTATAATGTTATTGTTATTTTTTAGCTGGTCCTAGTTGACCAAAGCAATTATTTAAAATGATTTATAGTTTTTACCTGGAGTGTGGTTGAGCTGAAAAATTAGTGTTACGAGCGGGACTCGAACACTGATTTTGGTCCTCGTCATCACAACCACACTTTACATGAATATTATTATTGACCTTAAATTATTATCTAAATGTTTATTTATATTTTTTAACCGTTAAAACAGTAGGTAAACTAACTAATACATGAATGCAAGGAAAAATCCAGTTTGATTTCACAAGGAAAGAGAGCCTTCAAAGCATGAAAAACTAAATTGAAATTGATATTTCAAACATACATGATTACAAATAATATGAACGATATCTTCACATTCATACAAACAAAATAATTAACTTAAATGGTTGACAAAATCATGGCTTAAAAATTTCCAGAAATTTATAAGGGTGTTTAAATATTTATTTATAATATAAAGCACATTGATAAATAAACTTGCTGTACAAAAGCTGTTGAAAAAAGTGTATGTTTTTTTGTATTACGGTTTGCCGATTGGCGATTTAATGGACCTAAATGTTGCATGGTTGAAATGACCTTAGAAGATGCAGTGGGAAAAAACCCAAAATAAATGACCACATATCAATCTCTTTTCTGCACTAATGGCCGGCCGGGCCCTGTCTACTTTGAAGACGTATATCAACACACAACCTCCCGAGAGGCATTTTATATGCTTAGTATATTCATTTGATATAATATAGTTTTTTGTAATAAACAAAAAAAGCTTTAGCCGCTTGCTATTATTGATCACGACGTACGATTTGAAAACATATTGTGGTAATTTTTAGATAATAAAAAAATATTGGCTTCGATTTTACATAAATGCATTTTCTTTCTATCTCTCCCTTCCTCCCGATTCTCATTTTGTGCGTGCTTGAGTCTAATTACGGTACCTCATGTATAAATTATCTCAACAAGTTTGCACCTAGCTTATTACCCCGTGGTAGGGAGAAGTTGTGAAACATGTAGCAATGATCCGCAGGATATTGCATACTAATTAGATACAGTTATACATCAAGTCGGAAAATAAATTCCCTATTGTTTTTAATTGAGAAAATTATTCAACAATATACATAAACCATTTTATTACACTACCTGCTGCCATATTTCGTGTATTTTGTAATTTCTTCCTCCCAGAAACTTCTCACTTCAACCTCAAGAACTGTTCGACGTGTTTTGCAGTAATCAGGAAATAAAGTTTACCATTAATAGAACTCGCACAACCGAGAATAAGTGAAAATTTGAAGGCTGGTTGTCAAGCGTGGTCTACTATTTGGTTGACATCTGGCGATCGTTATCGTCACATTAGGCTTGTGAAAGGGTCTGGCACCCGGCCATGCTTTATAAACTTGAACGCTTCTTCCTCACTCCTTATTACCTTATCCTAAAAGCCTACCTAACCGACCGCTGCTTCAAAATGAGGTCCGGCAACGGCTTCTCGGAAGTCAGACATATACAAGTTGGCGCCAACACAATGGAGTATTCTTGCTTGCCTTGTCTTCCCTTCACTGTGTTTAATTACAAATTACAAATTGATTTCCATACAAATAATTCCATACTTAGGACTAACCTAGACAGCAGACAGACGTGGAACACAACAAAAAGCTTAACAAACTACAACTTAACAGAAGACCTGGACAACTACGAAGACGCTAGGACGAAAGGTGCTAAAACTGACATTCAAACCTTGGGTCCCTGAAATTCTCAGAAAGAAAGAAAGAATTGTACTTACACGATTAAGGATAGGCCATACCCGCCTAACACATGGACATCTCCTCATCGGCAAGAGACCGAGGAAATGCCCCATGTGCGGCGCAATTGTAACAGTAAGGCATATTTTAGAAGAATGCGAACAACTAGCGCCGCACAGAGCACGGCCTTCCTAATGACATAACAAAAGTACTTAAGCACAACAATGATTATAAACGGAAAGCCATTGATTACCTAAAATTAATCAATGTATATAGCTATACATAACCCACCACACGTGGTATATCCCTCCTATTTGTATGAATGTATTTATTTGCGTGAATATCGAAGTGTGCATGGGTGTGGCTGTGTCGGAATATCAAGTACCCACAGGCCCACCAAATTAGTATAGGTATGTTATATATTTGTAGTATGATGTGAGGGACGAGTCTGGCATTTCGTTGGTACTATACTTCCGAAGTGTAGTGGCTTGTCCAGAATGAATGTATTTATTAGCGTGAGAGGTGATGCGTGAAAGGACGTGGCTGTCGAGGAATATCGAGTACTCCACAGGCCCGTCAAACAAATTAGATTAGGATAGGTTAGTGTATGAGTGGAACTTGTAAATACAGTTTGAACGTATTTATTAGTGTGAAAGACAGGAGGCCGCAAGATCACGATAATCTTCCGACCTCTCATTTATTTGTAGTATAGGTTAGTAAATTAGTATGAATGTGAATTATGAAAATGTGTAAATATTATATCTATGTATTTTAATTTATCACGTGTGGGAGGGTAACAACAAACAAGATAACGAATCCCCTTTTAGGTGAATTAGGTGAATCGGAAGGCAACAGTTGTTTAGTTGAGGCATAAGAAGACTCAAAACTCAAAAGAGAATATACACATAAGATAGATAAGAAGAAAATGCGAGAAGGTTTAAATGTGAGGCGCCGGCGATGACCCAGGTAGTTAGCCGGCAAAAAAAAAACAAAAAAACTACGAAGACTTGTAGGAAAGAAATCTGTCTTGATCGTCAACACCAAACTAACCTTATGCTAGACTTTACTTCGATCACTTTGGATACACGGATTAGAACTGTGGTATTCTGTCAAACCATCCAACATCCAGCGCATCTAATAGTTTTCATCAAATGCCTTAGACAAATCATCAAAGCTCCTTACTACGTCACCGAACTCAATATCCACAACGTACTCAAAATACTTTTGTCAACGAATTGATCCGTTTTCGATTACAAAAGTTTCAAACCAACCTCGATCCATCCTAACTTGGTGTTCCTCGACCCTTCTCCTCACGCTGGAATTAGTGTTAGCATTGAGACCGAGTCAATAGAAATACGTAAAGTGATCACATTTGTAATATAAACAAATCTGTATACGCTACAAATAAAGAAATTTAAAAAAAATTAATATTCTAGGACGTATTAGGACTAGAATAATAGATGGACTGCTAACTGGACATGGCCGACTCCGGAGGCATACGCACAGACTAGGAGTGGTAGGAACAAATTAATCCAGAAATTACCTGGAAGAAGAAGAAACAGCGGAACATGTCCTGGTTCAAAGGCTTAGGCACGCTGAGATTTCTATTTCTGTGAGGCAAATCCCAGGGCTGAAGGATACCCACGGTATTCCTTAACCAAAGCTTCAGTATCTGGTAAAAATTCTTACGCGTCATAAATCAAAAAATTAGTCATACCAACATACGCAGCTGCTCTTAGATGCGTTAAAAGTCAAGCATGGACATCATAATTGATCTGCGATGTATTCTTTCGTGCGGTGTGGGTTATTTGTGACAAAAGCTTGAATTTTTGCTCTTATTCAAATCTATCTACTATACGGATGAGACACCGTCATGCTTTGCCCTAATGAAGATCCTATCATTTCCACCAGAGACCTGGAAACCATGAATGCAAACAATGATCAGTGGTCCAAGCAGTGGAAGACGACAATAAACATAAAAAATGTGCACATGTCACTTTCACCAATCGGCGAACAACCACTGCTCCGATCAACTACATATTATCTACCTCTCACCAGCTAATGCAGTCCGCTATCTTGAGCTATAAATTGAAAATCGTTTTACATCGAACCACTCAAAATATAAGAACTAAAGAGAAGCTTCAGACTTGGTAAAGATTGCTTGACAAACGATCCAAAATTACTCTACAAAATAAACGACTCATTTATATCACTATTTTGAAACCCATATGGACATACGGTATCGACCTTTGGGGTTGAAAAAAGTTTAAAAATCTAATCCATTCCTGTAATCCAAAATTTTCCAGACGTCTAAAATGCCCTTTTTATGTATCTAATCTTACAATTCACAATTACCACAAAATCCAATACTTCTTTGAAGTAGAGAAAAACCGCTACAAAAGTTTTACAAAAAATTATCCAGTCAGATGAATTCTCATGTCAGATACCTTTAACCCGCACCCTTTCAAGTAATCGTCCCCGACGTCTCGCAACCTCCTAAGTAACAGTGAAAGTGGTCAACATACAGGGGTGACCACTAATGAGTAGTACCTCTCTTTTCTTATTTGTATATTAGTATTTATATAAGACTATTTAGAAGTTTTGATCTATTGACTAGCAATCTTGTAAATCCTTAACATCAATTCTGTCATTTTGAGTTGTGTATGGGAATTACAGGTCGGTCGCTATTGTATCTACACTCGACAAAACATAACGTTCTTTTTTCAGGAAGAAGGATGAAATTAATAGGGTTTGAGGTAGAATATTGCGGCGGTTGGTAAAGGTTATGTTTTGAAATATTGTTTCGTTGTTTTATTCGAGGGAATTTACGTGTGTCTCGACGTTTCGGTAAGGTATAAAAACTTCGACGTTGAAGGATACAGTGACAATGACATTAGCGTATGTTAGGATTGGGTTAGAGGTGTGATGGGATATGAACAGTACATTCCGTCTACAGTAACGGATTGAGGGTACTACTTTGAGCATTGTCCACATTCACCTTGTACAAAGGAGAGTGAGAGGATTTGACCTGAATAGTACCGGTCGGCCAGTTAAGGACTTATGAATGAGAGATGAATGAGACCCAATGGAAAGCTTGTTTAAAAGTTTCTAACGGTTGACTAACAGCCTATTAAGTAACTGGGATTGTTGTTTCTGGTCTGTTTTTATGAGTCATGGATGAGATCCTAGTAAGTCGCTTTTCTAGAAACAGTGTAACGTTTGTAGTAGAATGCTTTAATTTTCTCACTAACATTGCCCGAAAATTTTCCTCTCTCCACAACACAGAAATTTAATTGTTTAGAATGATTTAATTTTAACGCTGAGGTTGAAAATTCCGCAGTTTAACTTTCTTGAGAAAAAATGTTGTTTTATTTAAAACCCTGTCTATAAGTTTAAATTAGCAATTATTAAAACATGATCCAAGCTATTCAACGTCATGCTTCCTCTGGTAACTTTATCTTATCTCAATTGTATTCAGAACCCTATTGAAATCTCCCCTTGATAATCCCAATATAAATATTTAAATCGCAAAGGTTTACTAGCATTCTTTCAAGCCTTTCACCCGTTGTTGACTTTTAATTTGTTTTCGGATCCTCTTAGCGAATTCAAATTTCCACTTTGTCCACTCAGGGCTCAAGGCTCTCAGATATTTCTTCAAACTACTCGAAAAGTTATCACGTTAAAATATTCATTCAGTCTCGAATGAAATCGTCTTCCGTCTTGTAGGAGGAGAAATAGTAATTTTCAAGGAAAAATGTCAATTTCCCTGCGATTGTGCGGTAGATCCGTGTAGGCCGCCCGGTAAGCCGACGTCGTTAGAAACTCTCCAAAAAGAATTATTCAACTCACGTTTGTGTAGCAATATTTGAGAGCTCACGAGAGACTTGTACTAATAGAAGAAGGAATCGACTATGTTGTAATCCAACCTCTTCATTTCATGACATTCGATTCCAAATTCGTAATGGCTCAGAATTCCTTCCGTGTAACAGACGTTATAAATCTGAAGTAATATTTCTAACCGTCTAAACCGTTAATTATGCTGACAAACGCTATATGCCTCAAATTTATTAGACGTCAGACCTGCATCAATATAAGTAGTGGATATTAGTTTCTTATTGTCAATAAAATCATTGGATTGTCTTTAAAAATGAATAGTTTTGTGGCACATTGTTCCACTTAGCACTATCATCCATTCCTTATCCATTGTAATTTTTCATAAATAAGCTTATAGTCAAAAACGTCTTCTATTAAACCCATCGAAAACATCAAAAAGGTTTTACAACTACATCGTAAATTATTCTTATAAGTGCAATATCAAGTTCTAATCTGTTTATTTATGGACGTAAAACTCCCATTCCTCCTTTCTTAGTTCTCGCTGTATAAAAATACTGTGTAAATGACAGCTGTTTCTTAATAAGTTCCAGGTGTCAAGCCTATCATCATATTGTCACATTAGTGAACTTGGCTTTGATTTCCCACCACATGACTTTTTCTGATTCGGAATAAAATCGAAAACATCAAAAAGGTTTTACAACTACATCGTAAATTATTCTTATAAGTCCAATATCAAGTTCTAATCTGTTTATTTATGGACGTAAAACTCCCATTCCTCCTTTCTTAGTTCTCGCTGTATAAAAATACTGTGTAAATGACAGCTGTTTCTTAATAAGTTCCAGGTGTCAAGCCTATCATCATATTGTCACATTACTGAACTTGGCTTTGATTTCCCACCACATGACTTTTTCTGATTCGGAATAAAACTTGGAAAATGTTGATCAAGATTTAAAGTATTTTTGATTTAAAAGGAATCATAGGGTACCATCAAAATAACCAATGGGTGATCGGTAGGGAGTAGTGGGGTATCCGCTGTACTCCAGTATTGGTAAGTAAGAACGTACATTTTTGGTTATCTTCTTCCAAGATTTATTAAGTGTAATATCATAACTCTTATTATTTTTAAATAATCTTAGTTTACAAACATTTTCCCCTTGGCCCACCTTCCCAAGATTAAAAGATCACCACTTCACCGACACCCATCGTTCCACCATGTTAAATCCTCTCCTAGTCCTTCCGCGACACTATACAGTGTTAAATGTGAAGCGAAAATGTTACCTTGTAGAAAATTTAATGTAGCTTGCGAAATAAAGATTAGATTTGTATTTTAATGCCGCTAAAGTGGAGAAATCACGATTTTATGTGAATTTTACACTAAAATCACTAAAATGTTAATACCTCAGGAGAGGGGAGGAAATTGAAACCTCGTTCTGGTGGCACTGGACTATGTTTTATGTACTGAATCCAGCATGGCAGTATTAACATTGTCTTTGCACTTTCCTTGCAGAATTTCGACCCAAAACAACAGCTTTTACCGTTTTACTATCTTACGATCGACTCCCAGCTTCAAACCCAAATCCTGATGTAGGTTATCAAAACCAACAAATTTTGATGACAGAAGCGGAATTTTTCATTAACAACACTAAAAATGACCAAGAAGGAGAAATTTCTTTCTGTACATTTATTCTATCGCCAAGATCACCAAACAAATTCCGGATAAACAACGCCCGTGCGATGTTAAATGGTTTAGGGGACAAGAAGTGCATGAAATTTTGAACGTAACATGTTATAACACTGGCAACGTGGTGCGTGAACTATTCGAAATGTCAGATTTCTAATTGCGGATGAATCTTGTAATTATTTATCTTATTATAGTAATGGATAGTGTGAACATATTGTATTGAGTAGTAAAATAAGCCCGTTTCGTTTTGCACTTATTTTATTTGATACCTTTTGTATTTTCGTCACAATCATTTACACACTCTGAAAAGGGATTAGTTAAGATTTTTTTTAAATCGTCAGTTTCGTTCGAGGTCTAATAATTTTACAAGTTCATTGTGTAGGATTTTTGCAGTCATAGATATATTCCTTTACTCTCTTGTCCCTCCTTCCTTCTCCACCCCTTCAACATCAAACGTATATAAACATAAAACATGTTAAAATAAATATCTCTAAAATAAATATGTTAAAAAAAAATATCTCACTGGCACTGTCAACACGACACACAATAATGACACATCTACACAGAAAACACACACATGGAGTGAGAAGTTTGATTGTGTCTAAAATTTCTAGCATTGTATACATTCATTTTTTTCACATCCTACATTTATTTGTGTAATTTAAATAATGTTTATAAATCCCAGGCCCTGAAGATGATCTCAATAAAGATCGAAACGTTGGCACGATAAAGAAAATGTTTTTCTAAACCTACGTCACACCAGACCGCATCTCACGATCTCCAAATAATCATCAGCTAACGATCATTAAACACCACACATTTGTACGTTTTTATTTTCACAATACTTATGGCGTTCCACTCGGAGGACACATGCCATGAGAAACCAAGGGCAAGCACATTCAACACAGAGGCCGATAGGCGGTAGAATACCTGCGACCCGACCCATTTTGTCTCTAGTTTTAGTCTAATGAGCATCACTTACTAGTCATGGTAATCTTAGTGTAACTGACTTCTCAAAAAATTAGATAAAACATTTAAAATAGTTGAAAGTTTATAAACTATAACGTACATAAGCAGAATAAATCAGTTATGTAAAAAAGTATTTACCACGCTGTCATTATTTTGTCTGTATTTATTACATACATAATCATAAATGTGTGATTTATGTGTTGCCTTCGAGTTTTCTGTATACCAGATATTGTCGGCGTTAACACGGATGCCTTTCTCTCATTCTGATTTATCGCGTGTTTTAATTTGAAATTTGATATCAAATCTGAATTTTGGGGTCATGGCATTAACCAGATATCCCCAGAATCTTTTCTGGCTGAAGTTTCTTCTGAACATTTAAATCCTCTTTGTTAACCGAGTAAGCGATTGGAGCATCATTATGAGAATTGTGGCACTAGCTTTTCCTTGCATGACAATGCAATGGTGATAGATTCAAACGGACTTCCAGGGCGAGGGGGGTGTTCTCATCGTGCCAGTTCAGTCATGGAAGCCTGTGAGCTGTACTGAGAATACTGACCGCTATCCTCCAATATCAAAATAATGTAATTAAGTCGTGCAAAAGCATGTAACCGCACTAACCGGTGAGGTGGCAGTGTCCTTAAATGTGTCCCTAGACTGAAACTCCTTTTAAAAAATATTGTTTGCCAAGGGTATTAATTATTGACTACTTGGAGATCATGAGATGCGGTCTGGTATGTACTAATTATTATTGTAAAAAATGAAAACTCAATGCAATTACGTTTTTTCTAGGAATTCTATTAACTTATTTTATTTAACCTTACATATAAACCTATCTTGAGTTTAATGCTTGCCCTCAACAAGATCATCAAACTATTTTACACAAACGGATTAATTACCAAAAGGTTCAGGTTACTGCATGAATGAAGGTCAAAATACCCGAACTGTCGTATGAAGGTAGCGCAAAACCAAAAACGCGTTTGAGTGTTATCGATACCCGCGAGTGTAGACGGATCCAGACACTCATCGACTCGCAGGCCAGCATATAACATCACATAAAAAATAGTGCTATTTTTTTCTATGTTGAGCAGTTATTGAGAAAACTAGGAGCTGTCGTATATTGACATCCTGAATAATTTATATAAATGACAATAAGCCTCGAAGAGCTTAGTTAAAAACATTGGGTTTGTCAATCTAGTAATTTGAATGAGAAGCCTCAACCATAAATTATCCTTCGTTCTTTCCTTCAGTATTTACCGTGGTCTGAATTCCAAACGAAACAACCCTCCTTGGTAACGACATGTCATTACTGTAAACTGTCTGTTAGTGCTGCAGTAAATAGAAGAATTAACCGTTCTCACAAGAAAGCCGTCCTGTTGTGGTTGAACTACGACTACGGGCACACAATTTCTTAAGGGCGGTATTCTTGTTCAACGAACCGACAAATCAAATTAATTAAGGCCCTCGTTTCGACCTTTTTTAGCACTGAATCGAGAGCATGGATACTTTTCATCACTTATACAGGCAATTGGCTTGACGTTTCCTACATGTAGTTATTACCAATAATTCAATTGTATCTCTATAGTGTTTTGAAGAAATGTTTAATTATCCAAAGGATTACGTCTAAGACAAATTTGAAAGAGAGAAAATACTACGATCTTTAATAAAAATTTCGAGGAATATCTATTCATATAGACAATGAAACAGTTCCTAATGATTTAAACGTACTAAAAATATATCCATAATTATCCATAATGTAGGCATCGCAATGTAGGCAATTCAATTTATATATTGCTTATTCCGAGAACGAGAGATGCGGTCTGGTTTGATGTACGTTTCAGAAAAACATTTTCTTTATTGTGCCAACGTTTCGATCTTTATTGAAATCATCGTCAGGGCCTGGGATTTATAAACATTGTTTAAATTTTAAAATTCACGTGGGATGTGAAAAAATCAATTTAAACAATGTTAGAAAATTTTAGATTAAAAAATGAATTTATACAATGCGAGAGAATTTTAGATAAAAACGGATTAATACAATGCTAGAAAAGTTTAGATAAAAAAATGAATTAAAACAATGCTAGAAAATTTTAGATAAAAAAATTAATTTATGCAATGCTAGAAAATTTTAGATAAAAAAAAGATTAATACAATGCTAGAAAATTTTAGATAAAAAAATGAATTTATACAATGCTAGAAAATTTTAGATTAAAAAAAAGGATTAATTTATACATTGCTAACAATTTTAAGATATAAAAAAATGAATTTATACAATGCTAGAAAATTTTAGATTAAAAAATGAATTTATACAATGCGAGAGAATTTTAGATAAAAAAGGATTAATACAATGCTAGAAAAGTTTAGATAAAAAAACGAATTAAAACAATGCTAGAAAATTTTAGATAAAAAAAATGAATTTATACAATGCGAGAGAATTTTAGATAAAAAAAAGGATTAATACAATGCTAGAAAATTTTAGATAAAAAAATAAATTTATACAATGCGAGAGAATTTTATATAAAAAAAGGATTAATACAATGCTAGAAAATTTTAGATAAAAAAATGAATTAAAACAATGCTAGAAAATTTTAGATACAACAATGAATTTATACAATGCTAGAAAATTATTTTTTTAATCGAATATAAATCTATAAATCCCAGGCGCTGAAGATGATCTCAATAAAGATCGTAACGTTGGCACTATAAAGAAAATGTTTTTCTAAAACCTACGTCACACCAGACAGCATCTCTTGATCTCCAAATAATCATTAATTAACGGTCACTAAATACCACACACATACTGACGAATGATTTCCAATATCCCGTGTTCAAAGTTTACTAGCTCCACCACCACATCTTTGTCCAATCCTCCACCAAAATTTACATCTCAAACTTTTAACTCTCAATATTACAAGTTTCCAAATACACAACACAAAATCACAAGAAACAATGTTTGGACCAAAAGTACAAGCCATAAACAGACGAAACATACATCGAACACTGATGTAGATCCAAAGGAGGCAATCGAGTAAACAATGTTAAAACGAAGCAAATGTTTTCACTCCACACGATGCCAAAATAAACCAACACTCCCAAGCAATGCAGTAGCAGAAATTTTTAATAAGCAAACCAACACAGAACAACTATCAACTATGTCAAGAACTACAGAAACGAAACCACACCAGACCGCATCTCACGATCTCCGAATAATCATTATCTAACGGTCACTAAACACCACATATTTATATGTTACATTACTTCTTTCTACTTCAATCTTTAGTTTTGTAAAAACGTTCTTTTATAGACTATTTTATATTTATACGCCCATTTATACCCAGTTCTTGTAGTCTGCTTTTAAATAAAACTGTTAATTTGTCTGATGCATTATGTACACATAAATGTATGCTCTTTATATACGATGAAAGGAAAACCGAGCACTCTAATTTATTCTTTATTTCAAACTATGTGTATGTTTATCGTTATATTAATTACAACGTACTTATTTTAATATAAGCCAAATTAAACGAGATCAGAAATTCATGAGTTTTTTTATAAAAACTATGTAATAACGATGGTTTGAAAGAATATTAACGAACAACAGGAAAATCATTTAGTGATAGTTTAAAATTTAACTAACAATTAACAACAACAAGCCTCGACTTAATCGAGAGATCAGATTTCGTCTTTTAAAACAGAATCCTATTCAAAAACAAGTGCGGTCTGAAAGTGTTCAAATATTATTGGAGGCGGCGAACGATGTCTAACCCGTCTCTTCATCATGTCTCGTAACTGGGTTATGGGATTTCTGTCAGGAGAAAGTGTTGGCCAATTCATTGTAATCTCTACATCCACCATACAATGGGTGACAACTCGAGACACATTCAGTGAATCATTAACATGTATTAACATAATGATGCGAATGGTAACAGCTTCCAAAAGAATTCGCCTCAATGTACCTTAATATAGTCAAAGGTCAATTCTGTATAAGAATGAGTTCGTTACAGGCATGGACATTGATTCCATTCAATACCTAAATTGACTGACTTATTTAAGGCTTTCTATATAGAAGTACGAACCACTTTTTCACTCACGAACACTCTGGATCAAGATATGGTCTGAAGTCAATGTCTTCACAACACACGGTTCCGTTCATTTGATTGCCAAAAACCTGACGGGCACTCAACTGTGAAGCGAACAGCCTAGCTTGTTCATGTGTCAAAGCGAGACGCTGTTTTGCCGATAGTCGCCTATTTCCTCGATGCTTCTCCAGTAGTAGAGAAACTGATGCGTGACGTCTAGAGACGAGGCTATTCTCACGAAGCCCTCTGATGACTGTTTTAGTGCTAACGTTTACATAATGGACCGTTTGGAATTGTCTACCTATAAAGGAAGCAGTTAAATGACGTTCCGTAGTGCGGTTGGAGCAATAACACGTTTGTCTCTAGCCTTCGTACTTGGCGATAGACTATTTATTATTTTCTCTTCGATGGAGAATTCCGGTGGCCAAAAACCGCTGTATACCATCGTAGATAGTAGAGCACAGCACACCTAGGACTTGGGCTGTGGACGAAGCATCTGCCCGAGCGAGATATTCTTGCCTTAAAACCATGTTTTTGAAAAAAAACTAATTTTTTACTCAAATTTAATGTGCCATCAAAGAAAACAGTTTAAAAAACCATTAAACTCTCTCGAAAAGTTGGCACTGGAAAAGGTGAAGTTCGAGTCATTTTCTTTATTTTTAATCTATAGAGTGTAAAAGGATTAGTAACACTCCGTAAAGGTAAACAACAGGTTATTTTGTTGTGCTTACTTTTTAAGTTAACTATTGATCTTAATACTTAGTTATTGTGTAAAATAAACAAATAAATACAAGGGTCCGTTTTTTATTTGTATGTGTATTTTTATTTACATACTGTTTATCGAATTTCGTGCTGCATTTAATTTACTGCTTCTTTTTAATGATGAGAATTAAAATTTAACATTCTGTCAGTATAAGTAACTAAGTACGCCAACTTTCCATTGGTTTCCTCGGCACATGGGAATCTGATCTTCGGGCGATACGAATTAAAAAGGTCGCATCTAAATATTCTTAAGAAATTATTGCAAATAAGCAATATACATATTTTTTAATAACTGTAAGTTAGCATCACCCAATTAATCAGCTCGTTCATAATTAAATCCGAAATCGTATGGGATAAAGGGGGGGGGATAGGCACCTACCAGCAGGTGGATAGGCAGCTCCATTTACCTGATCATAAAATTGTCCAGAAACTTTAAATACCTTTAAGCCGGGAACACACTTACCCGATGCTACGCCATGCGACGCTACCCGATGCTACTCGACGCAAATCCAAAGTTCAATTTTCCATAAGATCGTATTACCCCCGTGACATCTGCCCGACGCTATGCTATGCTACCCTACTCTACGCTACGCGATCCCCACTGTCCAGATTTTCGTCGGGTCGCATCGAGTACAGTCGAAGACAAAAGAACCGGACACTCATATTTGATATTAATCAATCAAATTAAGAAATGTTTATTTAGTCATTGCTGTTTACGCACTCTAAAATGGATCACGTAAGATTTTTTTTGCATTGTATTTTTAGAAAATTGTTTTGCTAATTTAAATGGAGGGAAAATAGAACATTTTTGTAATTGAAAGGTTTTTTTATTACGGAAAAGCGAAACCCGCATCACAGACTGTTAAAAAAATTAGTGAGGCATATGGTGATGATGCTTCGAAGAAGGGGTTTTCTTTGAAATTTATTATTGAATAAAAAAACCAGCAATTATCAGGCTTTTACGAACCGAACGGAAACCCCGATTTTAGGCTTGCTTGTTTTGTTATTAAAAGCCCCTATGTGCTCACATAAAATAATAGGGGTATTCACGATATTAACGATAACCAAAAATAAAGCTATCAGCCCTCGAAGGCTTGTTGTTGCTTGTTATGGTTTAGTTTTGTATTAAATTGTAACATGCCAGAAGTTAGTAAAACACGAAAATTTCACTCTTTCATTGCAAATGCTATCTATTAACTCGAAAAGTATTATGACACGCTTCAATTTGTGCTGACATACCTAACTTGTATCCTAACGTCTAAGTGCCTACGACTTTATAGGATATGGGGTGTATCTAGTATGAATGAGAGCATAAGGGCAGGTCAGCAATTAAGAAAAGAAATGTATTGGTCTGATTTAAGTAATGCGTAATTAAGAATAAAAATATGAGGAAACAAAAAGCAGCTATTAAATTCATGGCTGCCATGTTGGCTACCTAGGCCCTAACGGCTAGCAATGTGACTACACCTTCGACTTTTTTTTTTTTAATTTAATTTATTTATTTGTTACCTATACAGAATTGTATACTATACAAATATGTACACATGCATGAAATATCACACAGCACAACACTAGCACTAATGCCAGCACTGCACCGGTAGGACACATGCTTTGAGGAGCCAGCCGTTGCTGGCACTCAGTTTATATGATTAGGGATCAAGGNTCTACCACTTGAGCTATCGTGACCTCGATCTACTCGGACAACATAAGATAGCCTGTTAGATCGAGCAATGTTAACTAGCCGATTCTTACAAGTCTACGTCATCATTTTTCTCCATCTAACAGGACCTAACAGACTTAACAGGGATAACACAAAGAACTTGAATACCCCTAATGTATCTTCTTTCATTAAGAAGTGATATTTTTGTAGTTCGACATGTACATTTTTAACATATAACACATGTAAAAAACAGTTGAAAATATAACGATGTTACTTGCCATTTTTCCTAGCCGATCATATCGATCGCATAAATGGTTCCGAGATCGAAGGTTCGCATTTCATCACAAACTGCCAAACGGTAATTAATACACAGGAAGATATAGATTAATTAAAAATTTTAATTAAATCCCTGCAGTATTCAGAGTGAGCCATTCGAGTAAGATTAGATCGGTGAAAATTTTAGCTAGTGGGTGGTGATTATAAGGTTAAGTGTTCACTAGTTAAACTTCTCCGTGTAATAGAGTATGCTAACTAGCTGTGTCCGCCGGATTGTTGACAACGGACCCTTTTCACTTCGAACAAACACGACATTTGGCGAGAAAAATTGTCGGTATATATTTATATTGTTTTACGGTTGTAAAAAACGGATTTAACGTGTTTTGGATGCACAGAAATTCTACTTGCAGACTGAAGTATGTATCTATAAATTCTGATTACCGCAGAAGGCTTATCATAAACGTTTGACGTTATAAGTAAATGAATGAAAGATGATCGCCTAGAAAATAATTCTAGAGTTCAATGTTCTTTAATATTCAGCACATATAACTATTGCTAGTTTATGTATGAACATTGTGAATATTGGTAATATAAAGGGCGAGAGCGAGAATGTAAGACAGAGGTNTAGTCATTGCTGTTTACGCACTCTAAAATGGATCACGTAAGATTTTTTTGCATTGTATTTTTAGAAAATTGTTTTGCTAATTTAAATGGAGGGAAAATAGAAAATAGAAAGAATCCGAACTGGATTGTTAGAAATTCTCTTTACCACTCATCCTTAAGCAAAGAGAATCTTTAAAAAAAAGTATAATAAATTAAATAAGCTCTAACACAGTTCTGGAGATAGTGATATCCCAAAATGCGACTGTCATACAGCAAAGATAAGAAGAAAAACACGATCTGTTACCACAATGTTGAAGTTTTATTACCCCGGAAATGATGATGAGAAACATTAAAATTTAAAAATATAAATTGTTGATTAATTCTTATTCAATGACGAACATGCAGGAAAATAACCTAAAGACAAAATCTAAAGGAGCGTATTTTTATTCACCTCGATTACCAGTTCAATAAAAAAATGCGTGGGCGAGTTTCAACCGGTTGGAAAATTCATCCCACAAAAAATATATTCGAGGAGGCTCAGATGAAAAATCGTTTTATAAAGAGTATTATTCACCTTGGTTCTTAACGACCGAGAAGATTTATATTTCAGATAATAAATGCGGTTGGAGATAGGTTCTAGGCTAAACTTCTAATCTTTATATCCTAAAGGTATTCATAACAAAAGGTATTTTTATGTAAATGCGCCAGTGCATTTTTGTAAGTGAGCGAAATAGGGAAAAGAAAGAAAGAGAAAAAGCGCGCGCAGAGAGACAGAGAAGAACGAGAGAGGGGAGAGAGAGAGGGGGAGAAAGAGGAAAAATAATGAGAGAGAAAAAGTGGTAGATATAGATAGATAGGATAGATATAGAGAGGAGACTTATAGAAAAAAGAAAGTGAAAGTGTTTTAGACACACACACACACACACACACACACACACACATATATATATATATATATATATATAAGATGCTTTACTGCTGTCAGTATCTTTAGTAAAGCCAGCAGCGGATAAGAGGGGAAAGAATAACCCGCCTGTCGCTTGTCCGTCCCACGAGTTTTTCCAAAATCAGATTGGAGTAGAGTGCTTCGAGTCAACTCAGTTTATTTAGTGTTTATTCCGAATATTGAATCAGAGTCTATAAAACCCGATTTTGTTTTACAGGTATATATCAACAATTATAAATGGTGTAGTATGTAATTTATTAATAAATTTTGTTTTACACAACTAAATCAGATACAGACTAACCTTACTCATAAGATAATTATAAATCGGTTTTTTCATCTAAAAAGATGACAATTGTTCAAGTATATAGACAGATACATAGATAAAAATAGATAGACTGGGAGTGAGGGAGTTCACGCTGCTATGAATAACTTCAGGCAGGTTTTGTAATTGGTCCAGAAAAGCCATAAGACCTCTCCATAAGACAAGGAATAGTTCATTGAGTTTTTCGCAAAGTCGAGACCACAGAATTTCTTTCCATTGCAGGTGACAAACCTTGATTGTTAATGGCCAACACAAGTGTCACATCCGACCGCGTGCTCTTAGGATTATGACGACTGCGCGGGTGTTTGCTCTCGACGGTGCTCCACTTTTACGTTATTGAATGTTAAAGCATGATTCATCTATATACATGAGGAGAGAACGATTTGCAGATGCCTATTCATCAAAGGTTAAGGCAAACTCTTTCCTCGGCATGACAGATCTTTCGGAATTCATTTGCTCGATTTCCAATTAAGCTTTTTTTTAAAGTTATTTTAAAAGAAACCAGAGCTTTGCGAATAGCAATAAGACCTATGTTATCCCCAAGAGCTGAGAGTTGTCGTTTCGTTTCCTTAAGTGTCAGTCCACCATTTTCTTCAATCATATGCTCCAAAGTTGTCAGGATTTCAGGTGTAATCATATTTCTCCGGTAACCGCGTCTTTTCTTGGCCACTAATTCGCTATCGTTCGCTTTATAAGTATAACACAAGGTTTTTACCAATGTTGACTTTTATATCAGCCTGGTTAGCTTCAATTAACAAGATAAAAGTTTCAATTAAAGAGAAAAAAAAATGCTACCCGAAAATTCTCTCTCTCTCTCTTATATATATATATAAGAGAGAGAGAGAGAGAGAGAGAATTTTCGGGTAGCATTTTTTTTTCTCTTTAATTGAAACTTTTATCTTGTTAATTGAAGCTAACCAGGCTGATATAAAAGTCAACATTATATATATATATATATATATATATATATATATACACACACACACACACACACATACACATAATGAATTTCTATTGAACCAATGACGCTACCTATAAATCAAAAATAAGTGTTTAATATTATTTAGTCTGGTTTCAAATTTTTTACTTTTTTTGGAGATAAATTATACAGAGTACTTTAGGCTTAATTTAACTTCAAAATTTTATATACAACCCTATACATCCTGACCGATCATTTTTAAACGATTTTGTACGCTGAAAACATTGGACTAATCGGATTTTAAATTGGCCAAAAAATGAGAAAGTAATAGCAAAAAGTTTGGAAAAACGCATTGGATTATTTCGTTGTTAATGCGAAAAATTTGCTTTTTCACTGAAATAAAAATTAATTACTTTTATTGTTTACATTCTGTCATTGTTTGTCAAACTCGCATTATGAGAGGGAATATTAATTCCTGGAAGTAAATAAATTTTACAGTAGTACCTGTTTGTTGGATTCAGTATTTCATTAAACGAACGGAAGAGCATATTTTGCCAATAAAGCGAGTTGATATGGACGATTTCTTTATTGGTAGTGGTGGTATTGCTGCTTCGTGCAGTCGAGTTGTACGTCCAGAAATTTCTTGATCTTCCCAGAAAAAACCACAAAACGTTTATTCGTGTTGCTCAAGGACATACGGATCAATTCCTGTTCCATCACCATGAAGCCGTCAGCGTAATTTCGACGTGGAGCTGAATATTTTACTGTATATTCGCGAAAATCCGAATTCCACTCTCCGAAATGTTAGAAGGGTTATATTCAAAAAATAAAATTAGAGATGTACTCCGGACTTACAATTTTAAACTGTATGGCCCTCATATTGTCCAGGAACTTGAGGATTCTGATTATTACTGCGTTTAACGTCCTTGCAGTTTGGGAGGCTAAAGGAAACTTTCTTCCATACATCCAATGAGCTGATGAATCCACGTTCACCTCTACTGGCATACTAAACCGTCGGCATTTTCAAAGTATCAAAGTTTGATGTGGACTTCTCGGAAATAAATTAATTGGGCTTTATTTTTACGAAAATACGGAGGTTTTATTAACATTATTAGATAATGTTCCTCTGCAACAACGACCAAGAATGATTCTCCAGCTTGATGGATGCCCACACACAATTCTTTGCAGGTGAGGCGTTATTTATACCGTGATATATGGATATGACCTCATAGCTCGATCTGTTGGCTTCTTCGGTCACCCGATTTAACTCCACTTCACTATTTTCTGTGGGGCCTTTTAAAAAACATTGTCTTCGCCAATCATAACCCAGCAACTTAAGTTGAAGAACTGCGGCAAAGGGTAGAAAACTCGTCAATCCATCTCCCCTAACCCTATCGCTCTGTGCACCGGAGAAGAGTGGTTAAAAAGAGAACATTTTTGCATATTTACGCAAGGCAGGCACTTCGAACATGAAATGTGGTTAATGAATAGCAAACCAAATGCGTTTTTTTCAAACGTTTTGCCATAGCTGTGACATTTTTTGACCAATTTAAAATCCGATTGCACCATTGTTTTCAGCGAAAAAAATCCTTTAAAACGATCCGTTAGGTTGTATATGGTCGTGAAGTTGAACCGGGCCTGAGGTACCCTGTATATTTTTCTACAAAAAAATTTGAAAGTAGCCTAAACAAATATTAAATAATTTTTTGGTTCAAGAGAAATTTAGCCAGGCTATCTAACAAGGACACCCTGCATATATCTATTGTATCAAATTTATCTCTGTACACGTGCCAGTTAACAATTATTCCTAGAACAAGTGTAAGCATTATTAAATCACACTTCCTCCCCCTCCAGTTAGTGAGTTATAAAATATATAAAATATTAGCCGCATCTAGACATCGAGGTTGTTCATAATTTTTTTCCTCAATATCATCACTGTAATTCTATTACAGTTAAATAAAATAGTTTTTCAAAAGACTTTCGTTGAGTACGAAGAGTTAATTGGCGCAGTCGGTAGGACGGCTAACACTTCAAACATCGAATTGTCTATTTTTACAGTTGATTAGCCGGACTCTATTTGGACTTTATTTCGACCTCATGAAGTCCCCAACATTTTAAAAGAAGACTTTACAATGACCAGTGAATATGGTATACTTGTTCTACGTTTTCTCTTGAGTGAACAATTTTACTTATATTGAAAACAACTGAAACAATAAATACCAAATTAATTTTTTTTCTAACTCTTCATTTTACAAAACTTAAGTAAATTAAATTTTAATATTTTGTAACGATGGCAACTCTAAAATTTAGAAAAGAATATTTAGAAATGGTGCTAGAATTTACTGGTAAAGCAGCAGGTTTAAACACATTTTTAGAAATCTTTCAAACATGAATTAGTTCTTTTGTAGATTTAAACAGACCTAATTGGTTTCAAATCGAGTACGGATTATCTAGCAGTAGGAATAAAATTTAAGGCAAAGGAAAGTTCCACAATTACCAGTTGAGCAGATTTATAAAAAAAAGCGCTCCTAGATGCCTACGCCGATAAAAGGGAAATTCTCTTCAAATCGAAAAAATCCATTAGTCCAACGATCAAACGAATCACCGTTTGATTTTAAAAAATCCAAAATTTATAAAATGTACAAATTGTTCACTTTAAACATCACTCACTGATTCAACCAAATACTCTAATAGAATACATTAGAAATGTATACATTGAGGGTACTACTCCGTGGTCTTCGAGAACCAGTAGGATCTTTGATGAGAACGCGAAACCCTACAGATTTAAACCAGGTACAAAACTTACTTACGAATTATTAGGAGATCTGAGATGCGGTCTGGTGTGACGTAGGTTTAGAAAAACATTTTCTTTATCGTGCCAACACGGTAATGGCAGATGTAAACAGAAAACGAACACTAGTAAAAATTCACTATTTTTCGTGGTCCGCTTGACCAATTAATAACATTCAATTAATTAAGGTTTTAAGTTGAGATAAAAAAGTCAGTGTCACGAGCGGGATTCGAACCCACGACCTTCGGCTTGATACGCCGCTACTCTACCACTTGAGAGCTCACGATAGCAACTCACTGGGCAAAAGGCACGTGACTTACAATTACGACGGGAATGATTCGCCAAACAGTTGAAACACCGCTTGTTTTTGCGTAAAAAATTATATTTTCAATCTGGGAAATTTTCGAAAACGGAAGACAGTTATATAAAAGGTGTACATCTTGACAGTATGGGCACGTAAAATTCCGTGACTGTGAAGAAGTAACAACGTTTTTGGATCTCTAACTTTACAGGACGAATCGACCATAGATGTACCCAGCAATGAGAGATTCTGACAATTCTAAAGTTCGAATTTCATTGGTAACAAATTCAATGAATTGGTGGTAAGAAGGGATTTGATCAGAGGAGTGTTTATTTTCGAATCCCCTTTTGGTGTAAGCGTCAATATTTTTAAAAGCAAGAGAGAAAAGTGAAAAAATCGGACAGGTCCTTTATGCCAAGAGCCTTAATGGCATTAACTATAGTTTGATAGGTCCTAAGAAATTCGTTAAGACCGGTAAGGTTTGGGAACTCAAGGGTTTAAAGTTGGAAATTTTCGTAAGATATATTGATGCTATTCTTCTGTCATTCTGAAGCGGGATTTCAAAGCGTCATAATCCAAGAAGTAATTTTCGGGAGACAGTTTAAATCCTCAAATGGTTGACGGAGCTCTAATGGAAAACAAAACTTCCAAATATCCATTACTCACGTTAGAAGATCAATGCGTTCTTCAGTGGGCAAAATGGCATTATACTGAATTATTTGCAGATTCGCATCTTCGAATTTTTTCTCAAATATACCATTTCATCGCAATATAATTCAACAACGCTCAGTTGAACGCTTGTTACTGTTTCAATGCGATTCCAGATAAATGTCATGCTGACAAAGGCATCCTCTCTGATTTAAAGCAATTGGGCAATTTTGGATTTGATTTTGATTGATTCCTGCTTTTGGAGGCATATTCGTAAAGCTGGAGATTGTAAGTTATCATAAAATATGAATAAATGAAGACAAAAATTAAAATGTACGGAAGTAAACAACAAACATGTAAATTTAGAAGAAATTTACGAACCAATTGTTTCAAATTGCTAATGAAGAATATTGTACATTAAAGAAAGTAATTTTATTTAAAACATAAACGAAAATTATGTTTTATAAAAACATAAGAGGTTTCTACTAAAGGTGTAGGTGTAAATAAACAATTGTTAATCCTTGCACTAGGTTCGATAAATTCTTTACAAAGACAACAATTAGTTTTTTTTTAAAAAGTTAATCGTGGCCCGGAAGGACCAATATTTTTTGTGCGCGCTGGTCGGTCGCAATAAAAATAAAATAAAGTACTAACTTGTTAAGGGATTCCTGATTTTCTTAACAACCAAGGTGGAGAGCAGTTAAATAGCTAAAACCTGTAATAACTTTGGCCAATGGTAAAACAGAATCCTAGTCTACACCTTCGGGGCTCCGTCCGAACCCTGGACGATGTGCCGCATTACGGATTATTTGGAACGCGATAATTCTCGAAACGTAAAAAATACTTCTTGAAAATAAGAGAAAAACTGAAGCAAAATAATTCTTGGAGGCTAATTGATTGGAGGACTGTATGGAAGCGATACGGAATCTAAAAGGACCAGAGCAGGACTTGACAGCAACAGGAAAGATTGTGGGGTGGGAGCAGAGCTTTATATTAGAGGCATTTGGGAAACAAAATAAACAATTATAATTTGCGATATTTGGCGCGAACAGTCTATATACGCAATAAACAAAAAAAAAAGGAAAGCAACAAACAAAATACCAATCTGTAAAAATTGACGAAATGAACAAAACACTAAAAACTGCTGCATTAAAACTTACACATTTTAACACAAGGAGGAAAATAAACATTTCAAATATTAAACGCCCACGAAAAATTAATTGTAACTTAAACCCTAATGTTCCACGACTGTCACCACACCGAAATAAGAGAAATAACCAACATCCCTGGATTATTACGGATTAACTTAGGAAACACAAAGCTAGAACTAACAACACACACATTAATTCACTATTTTGACCGACTAAAACTTATTCACAGAATTTGAAATAATAAACCGTATATCTCGCCGACTCTATGATTCTATCAAACAAAACAATTCAAACAAAGACAATTTTACTTTTCTCAACCGGTCTAAACTATCATAAAAGATCAAACTAATCATTTACTAGCCCACACAATGAATAGAAATTAAAGGGGGGCCTATTTAATGGGATTGGCAGCCTAATTAAGGGTATAGCCGGGAATTTCGATAGGTTCGATGGAGAAACATTTCATAATTCATGAACATTGTAAAATCCAATAATAAGAATGCAAAAAATCAGTTAAATTCAACGTATTCAGCACAGAAAAGTTGGAAGTGAAAATTAATTTAATAGGCAAATTCATAGGAAAAAATATAGAAATTGTCGATAACAGAAACACATTATATCAACTACAACTATTATATAATCTATGTTTTAACATTTTAAAAGAAATAAAAAATTCAGTTACTTTTTGTAAACTTGGGCCTATTCATCCTTACATCATTTGTGTTCAAAAATTACTCATAGATTGAACAAATGTTAGAAAATTATTATGGTAATAAAATGTCCTTAGGTGTTAGCACTAGTAATAAAGTTAATTATGAAAATGTGTTAAAATCAAATTGTATAGTCGAGGTAAATCAAATAGTCTATTTTATGCAACTCCCAATTTGTTCGGAAGATTATTTTGAATTATTTAATTTATAACCCGTCCAAAATAAAACATCATAATGACTTTCTATTGTAACAATTATTGCGCAGATTCAGAATATATTAAATAAGAATTTAGATTAAATTAGAATTTAAGAATAATTTCATATATATACATGGAGACAGAAAAGAGAGAGAGAGAGAGAGAGAGAGAGAGAGAGAGNGAGAGAGAGGGAGAGAGAGAGGGAGAGAGAGAGATTGAAATGAGAAATAGAATGAGAAAGTGTGAGATGGATAGATTCATTTGAGAATGAGTGGGAGGTAGAGTTTGAAGGAGAGAGTGAATGATTGATTGATTGAGAGAGAGAGTGAGAGAGAGTGAGAGAGATTGGAATGAGAAATAGAATGAGAGAGTGTGAGATGGATAGATTCTTTTGAGAGTGAGTGGTAGGTAGAGTTTGAAGGAGAGAGTGAATGATTGATTGATTGATTGATTGATAGAGAGAGAGAGAGAGAGAGAGAGAGAGAGAGAGAGAGAGAGATTGAAATGAGAATTAGAATGAGAGAGTGTGAGATGGATAGATTCATTTGAGAATGAGTGGGAGGTAGAGTTTGAAGGAGAGAGTGACGAATTGATTGAGAGAGAAAAAAGAGAGAGAGAGAATCAGACAGAAAGAGAGAGAGTGAGTGAGACAGAATGAAAGAAAAAGGATAATAACTTGACTAACCTGCTATCCATCCTTCCAAAAACAGTTCAACCACTAATAAACCAGTTTTCCGATTTTCATTCCTAACGATGTTAAGCACACGCCCAATTAAGTAACACTTAAACCAATATCTACTTTGGTAATTTAAACCTCGAACATAACTCAACGGACTATAAATATTCTTCTTGGTAATTGATTCAATAGAATATCGATAAAATATTTAGTTAATACACACCATTAATAAATCATGAGTCTTTTTTAATACTTTTTTATTCACAGTTGATATTTAAAATTATTTTTCATTCGCGCAAGGAGAACAACTAATATTCGACTACAAATTATATTCGTTACAAAAAATTCATATTTATGATATCTGGTTGGTAATTATACTGGGTTTAATCTCCCATTACACACCCCCAAGCAGAAAGACAATTAGGCATTTTAATAATTTATAATAATTATTTTCTATAAATTTGTATATACTTATAATTTACGTTGCTAAGATGAAACTATAAAATTAGTATGATTGATTAGATATTCCTATTCCATAAAAACCATAACTTCTTTGATACCCGTATGAATGATGGCATTTGAAAAGCTTCGATCACAACTGTCCTCGCATAATTTTACTTCAATTTAAGGAGGCCGACGCGCACGTGAACCTGCAAGGAAAGTATGTCACATACATCATGGAGTAGTACACGCACTGAATCGACAAATGACTCGGAATTCCAGTTCCGTTCCATTAATATAACATTAGTGAAGCAGTCCCTTGTTGGGTAAATCGTTAAATCATAATATACGTCTCCACGTTTTCCTCGACCTGTCCTCTTTTCTTACATAAAAACTATAGTAGCAGTGTTTTTTAAATATCCAGTCATTCGTCTCGGTCCTAATTTTTTTCCAAGGCTTCATCAATTGGTGGTATTTCACACTACCTTACCCTTGAATTTTAACCCCCGCGTGCCATTGGCACGTACGTTTCGGCGCTTGTTTCTATTATCACCTCGTATTTCATTTCAGTTAATCGTGGCCGTCTTTTTTATCTGATCTCTTACGAACGGCATGCCTTGTTATTTATTTTTTGTCAAAAATACATTCCTGGTTTCAAATATGGGAGGCGTAGAGCTCGAATGTTTTGGGTGCAGGTGTTGTTGATTGCTTTTGTTCTTGTATTTTATTCATATCCGTTTTATTTTTGTTCTTACCGTTCAATATTGAAACGTTAAAAAGTACTCATTGACACGTGGTTTTGACAAAACAATTTATCATTATGCAATAATATTTATGAAAGTTTTATTTGCACACGTCCAAATAAAATCAACTTGGTAGCTTCATAATTTGCACGCAGTTTTCTATTGATAATTTATTTTGTAAAACAGACTGTTTATTATACAGGGTAAATTGAACTTCAGTACACACACCCTCTTCTTTTTTCATTGGAGCATTTTTGGGGAAAACGCCGATACACGTAAACTTTTATTTTTTTGTCTAGTTTTTCATTATCCAACACGTTTTGTTTTATATCTCCAGGATAGCAGGATACAAATATATGCTTAATTATTTCAAATGGAAAGATGCTTATCAGCGTACATTTTTGAAAGGTTTTTGAGGCTAAATTCAATATTAGAAACTACAGTTTTTGGAGAAACCATTCTAACGTTATTTGTATGAAACTATTTCCGAACTTTGTTTTTTTTTTTTTTTTTTGGAAAAAGATATTTTCTCAAATATTTTACGTTAGAATTGTAATGCTTTAATACTTCTTCCAAGGACTTTTGACTGCAATGTTTAAATTAGTTAGATTTTAGATGCCTCGGCAGTAACTCGGCTCCTAAGGATCGGCAAAATAAATCGTTAAAAAAATTAAATCTTGCCTTTTTGTGTTTCAGGTAAGTTCCATCTAGAGCTAGGCATATTTCTTTGATGGTGAGTTGTAACAAATAAGTGTTTTTCTAACTGTAAGTGGGTGATTTGAACCTTATATTCCATAATTCATTTTTTAACGAACGATATGCTAATTTTTACTTATCTAATATTTAACAAATAGTATGGAGTGTAAAATATTAAGTTGTAAAATATGAGTTTCAAATCTCCAATATGAGCAAAAAATTCCAAAATATCAATAATATACAGTACTTGGCGGGCGTCGGTGGCCGCAATGGTTAAGGCGTTGACACGGCGCTGACCACTGTCAGGTAAAGGTCCAGGGTTCGAATTTCTCTAGCGGCCCTACATTCGAACCCCACTTTTTTCTGTCAAAAACACCTGGACCTGTACGGTTCATATAACCTCGTAAAAAACGCTTATGGTGAAGAATAATTTATTGTAAAAACCGATAGACGATACATAATGAATATAGAAAGGTGATTTTGTACTTTGTTATGACAAAGTTATTCAACAGATATGAATGCCCTGGGAACCATGAGGGAAAACATGCATAAACTTTATTTTTGAACATGATACAATTTGATTGCGGTTAAAAAGTAGAGTTTTAGCATACAGAACCTTGCACTGTTATGAGAAGTTCTCGTTGACGGTTAATGAATGAACGGAACATGCATTATAAGTTAATTTCTGATCGCATATTCGCTAATACCACAGATTTATGTTAATTTACCCTTATTTATATGTACATATATACACTGACTGGCAAAACATTCCACCCACTTGTAATATAACTTGGTTTCTATATGTTAATCAAAGTTTCAGATTTTTGAAGGTTAATAGATCAGTCTTTGTCTATGTTTAAAATGATGTTATAATGTTTAAAAAAATGTAAATTGCTAAGGAAAATGAGAAAAAGTCGGCCAGATAAAATTTGTTATAATTTTGTTGTAGTTTTTTAATTAACATTTCAATATCGCGTCTCTTGCCTCAATTACATTTCGATGGCGCCTTGGCGTACTTTCAACCAGTCTGGAAATATGTCTTTCCTGGAGTTGGCCCATTCTTCACGAAGAGAACATTCAAGATCGTGGATAATCAGGAAATGACGGACGTGCTCTTAGTCGTCTTTTGAAGTTATCCCATAAATTTTCCATGGGGTTCGAGTTTTGACAACGTGCTGGCCAGGCTAAGACCCTGGTGTTATGCTGCTGAACGTACGTTTGTACTATGCCAGCGACATGTGGACGGGCATTATCGTGGATTAGACTAGGATTGTCGCTGATTTCATCGAGGATAGGTTGATGTTCTATGATGTTCCAAAATTTCATCCACATAGCGATTGGCCGTCAAAGACCCTCGACGAACAACAACCAAATTTGTGCGACTCTCCATTGAAATTTACGCCCACATCATCACTGAGATACGTTGAAAAACGGTTCTAGGAAAAATTACTAGCTTCGTTCCTTTCATTTTGCCTTTTCTGCACTCTTTCGCGCCCATCTGCAGATCGTACAGCAAATCTACATTCATCAGTAAAATGTACAGCAGACAGGCCCATGGCTGAGTTATCAAGCAACTGGGAGCCGTGCAAGTCTGTGCGTTCTGGTCAATTCTCGTCCTCTTACGGGGGGGAAAGCCATCGATCCATACTGATTCATCCTTCTTCGAGCAGTGCGTTCATAAATTTGGATACCTCGAACTGGAGCAGATGAATCGCTTGAACAACAGTAAGGTGCCGGTTTCGCAAAAATCTCAAAGTCAAAAAACGGTCATCCTGTGGTTCTGTTGCCCTAGGGCGAACAAAACCGGGCCTTCTATGTAGGACATAGTTTCTCGAAAACCGCTAATGACGTCGAGCCGTGTTTCGTAAGGAACTCCGATGGCGATATCGGCATACCTGATGGAACGTCCATCGTCAATAAGTGCCACACCACGCTCAACATCCTCATCAATCAATTTTACTTTTCCTTACTGCCATGATTCTAAACTTCGATCTCATATTCCGAACTTCCGAGGTTTTTGTGAGGTTATACAAGTCAGATAGCAAGACTAAGTGGTTTTTCATTGTACACAGATTAAACCAACTTTTTTTAAGCAAACGAGTGTTTCTGACACCCATCTGGTTGGAAAGCAAGTGTGAATACTTATCTCAGCATTTTCTGTTATATTACTTTGAATGATTTTAATGCTGAAAAACAATTCTTTATGAGAAGTAGATGATGATCAAAGCCGGAATAAAAATTGCAACGAATCTATTGACAGGAGGCTTCTTTACTGTAATTATCTGGTCAAATGAAGTTACAACCAAATAATCCAAACGAGGGCCGAAGAAAATAACAAAAATATTCTACCAGAGACGGCAGCAAGAAACTTCAGATTTCAGATTTCATTTTGTTAAAATTAGAGGAATCCTCGCTAAAGTTAACCCGGAGGGATCAGGCCAGTTAACGATTTTCTTCTTCATACGGCAGCCTCTTCGAGCTTGGCACATTCTTAAATCGAGACGTGATGTACTTGAAAACGTTATACCCATATTCCCTCAGGAATGCGGGACGTATTGCCCATGCGAGACCAATTCAATTTCAGCCAACTTTTTTTCCTTGGTCCTAAAAGCTTAAAAAATATTGAAAATGCAAGTACGATTCCATTCTTTCAATAGTGTGTAATCGTACTTGTTAAAATGTACCTGAATATTATGTGGAAACATAATGATCCTTTAAATATTAGGCAGAAACAGTTGTTAATTAAAAATTAATATAGAAGAAATAGAGGAAAATAAGCACGTCAATTTTTTCCTTGTGCTGTCGGACATGTTCTGGTACAGGTACGTGATCTCCAGTGAATTCATTAACTTCAATCTTCAAATAAATAAATTTCAATATATATCGTCATGTATAATACGCCAACACAAAACAACAAGAAATAATTTTCGTAATTTGTTCTAGGAGATTTTGTCTAACCTTTTATTTTTGGTTTCATCAATCCAGATGCAATTGTTACCTTATGCTTCCAATTTCCGCATCACTCAGCTTGGAAATAAGTGTTTTATTCAAAAATGACAATTTAGGCCCTTTAAAAAAGTTTAGGTTTGGCGTTTCCGCCGCGCCAGTGAAGGTGGCACATCTTCATACAGGGAGAGGCTAGAACCACAATTAACTGGCTACATTGATGGACAGGTTCCGTTAGCCTTCTTTCATTAAAAAGGCCAATTACAGCTTCATGAGGAACGAAATATCACGTATAAAGTTCTGGGAATGTTTGTTGAAATTATAATAACAACATTCAGATTTGATAAGAAATTCCTTTAAAAAAAACTCTAGATAAAAGTGTGTGGTGATTAGTGACCGTTAATCGATGATAATTCAGAAATCGTGAGATGCGGTTTGGTGTGATGTAGGTTTCAGAAAAACATTTTCTTTATCGTGCCAACGTTTCGCTCTTTATTGAGATCATCTTCAGGGCCTGGAATTTACAAATATTGTTTAAATTTAACAAATACATGTAGGATGTGGAAAAAAGTGAATTTATACAATGCAAAATATATTTTTATATTCAATCAAAGTATTTCTACTCACTCAAAGTGTTTGTCTTCTGTGTAATTGTGCCATTCTTGCGTGTCATGTCGAGAGTGCCAGTGACATTTTGCTATTTTGTGTTTATATACGTTGGATTTTGAAGGGGTGGGGAAGGATGTCGGTATAGAAAAGACGTTTTTGTATAAGGAGTCAGCTTCTTTGAGGTGAAAAGAGGCGATGAAGGGAAAAAAGTTGGTAATGGTTCGGCCAGATTATCCATTCAGGATTATATAGACGGGGGTAAATAGAAAAAGGAAAGCTAAATTGTTGAAAAATTAGACTATGTGAAAACGTTTGATGTGTAACATAGATAACATACATATATCATCACATCACATTCCACACATCAAACATTTTCACTAGCCTAATTTTTCAACACTTTAGCTTTCCTTATCCTATTTATCCCCGTCTATATAATCCTGAAAGGATAATCTGGCCGAACTATTACTAATGTTTTTTCCATCGTCGGCTCTTTCCACTTCAAAGAAACCGACTCCCTACACAAAAATGTCTTTCTATACCGACATCCTTCCCCACCCCTTCAAAATCTAACGTATATAAACATAAAACAACAGTAGCTCACTAGCACAATCAACACTATACGCAAGAATGGCACAATTACACAGAAAACAAACATTTTGCGTGAGTAGAAATACATTGATTGGATATAAAAATATATTTTGCATTGCATAAATTCACTTTTTTCCACATCCTACATGTATTTGTTAAATTTAAACAATGTTTGTAAATCCCAGGCCCTGAAGATGATCTCAATAAAGATCGAAACGTTGGCACGATAAAGAAAATGTTTTTTCTGAAACCTACGTCACACCAGACCGCATCTCACGATTTCTGAATAATCGAGATAAAAGGATTCACAATCAGTTAACGCCATTATATCTGTTCACAAATGGCTCTAAAACTGACAAGGAGAAAATCAGGTTGGTATGTCACGAATTTGGACCAAAGGTTTTTTGGTAATTCTCCATTTCAAAATATTGGATACCAATCCGCCTCTACTTGGTAATAGTCCCTGGTTTCGCGAAAAAAGAAAAAAATTAAGTCTAAATTTTGATATTTTTATGTCGCCGTTCTACTTACTCGAATCAACTATATCAACATATCATTTTACAGCATTTTTTATGTAGATTGCATTAAAACTATAGTAAAAGTTATCAAGGTTTATCAATGACCAAAAAATTGTTAAAATCCAAATATTTTCAAGTAAACTTAGTCATTATTTTTCGTGAAACTAATATGAAATTTTGTGTTAGCACCTCTAGAGACCCCTAAATATAACTTTTTGTTTGAATTTAATTTTACCGATTTTTTTGACCCCTAATATTTTTCCTTTTTTAAGAAGTCTTTGTCGCAATATCTGATTGAAACGGCTATTATTCAAAAACGGCTGAAAGGATTTTAACAGCACTACTATTTGAAAGAAGAGAAACGTGACTTTTGAAAGACCTTTTAATGGCCATAAAAATATATAACAGATTTCTAAGGGCGCTGACACACGGAGCGGTTTTGCTACTTTGTGACACATGCAGCGGTATGATGTGCGTTTTGGCCGAAGCGGTTTTGTTTTCTCTCAGTTATTAAATGTATCCTACAACAGTGCATATAAGCANAAAAAAAAAAAAAAAAA
This sequence comes from Cimex lectularius, assembly GCF_000648675.2. Classification (NCBI taxonomy): domain Eukaryota; kingdom Metazoa; phylum Arthropoda; class Insecta; order Hemiptera; family Cimicidae; genus Cimex; species Cimex lectularius. The sequence continues at coordinate 821,709 of NW_019392963.1, read as the reverse complement.
AAAAAAAAAAAAAAAAAAAAAAAAAAAAAAAAAAAAAAAAAAAAAAAAAAAAAAAAAAAAAAAAGCGTACCCGACCTCTATAAATATGTAAGCGCTTCAAGACTAATGCGTTAAGTTGAAAAGATAGATAAACGAAAATGAGCCTCAACATTGACTGCCTAAAGTGATATCTCGAATTAAACCAGAAAAAAATATGAATCTTGGGGGTGAAACGTTACGAGATCCCTAAGATAAACATTTCCCTACATTTTAGAATATGAACACGTTCAACCGACATAAATAAAGAAGTGACTGTATGAATTTATTATAATTTACATTTTACCGAGAAATGTTAAGGTTTTTGTTGGAATATCACTTTGAAACAAACATCTATTGTAGACTGAACCGTCTAAGAGTTTTCAAATTCAGCAAGAACAATTTGTTATCATAACTTTAAGCAATGTACGAGAACTGCATGTTTTATGCCCTTCATTAAGAGTGACGTATTTGTCATGTATTTCACTCGTTTCTATATTAAGGCCGGACATGAGCACTAAATGAGTTCGTTGTAGAACCGACATTTGTCTTACCTTTTCCCATGTTTTCCAAGTGATAATTTACTGGGATATGGGTGACGCCCTCCGAGCCGTACAGGTCAGGATTTACAAATCTTGTTGACCAAGGAAGAAGATTTGGTTTGCTTTTACCTTGTAGAAAGTAATATTGGTTTGTCTTAATCCCGAGGTGTTTTCCCGGTATCGAAGGTTTCTCTGTTTTCCCCCACTTTGGAGCTTCGTTTTACAGAAACTTTTACGACCTTCTCAGAGGGAGGGGTTTCGTCTCTATGAGGGATTCTTTCGCCAGCTTTTTATCGAGGTAGACTTTTTCATTTCCTCGTACACCACTGTCCTGAAATCTACAATAAAGAAACATTAGTTCACACAGGTGTTATGTTAGTTGAAAGGCCAATAATGGAGGAATACGATAGAAAAACGTCATTTGCATATAATTAAAACTAGCGAGCAAAGAAAACTTACTTTTACATTTGTGCTACCTTTTTGCTATTCTTTATGCCCAAGTAAAAACCCATTTTCCGAGAAGTAACAGGAAAAATTCCCCCCAAAATTAATCTTTGCGCAAAAAAATGAAAATCAGGAGTTTCTGAGAGAACATCGGTCATCTTCCCGCCAGTACCATGGAACCGAACTTATGAAGAGTGCCCAAGATCTCAATTTTAAAAGCTAACGCAAGTCCAAAAATTCTAAAACTCCAACTCGCACAATTTAGGATGTACAGTAGGTTGAAAATTGGTGAGGAGTAATTAACTTGGCGATATAAAAAATTATATGATCCTCGAGCACCCTTTCCGAAAACTAAGAAAAATTCAATGGAGTAATTTATCGAATACCCCCGCCAAGAAGTTGCTATTTTTAAACATAATGTTTATTTCTAAATTATTCCTGGAAAAAAAATTCGCTGCTCAGCAAAAAAGGCAATTTTGGACGACCTTTTTGTCGTAATCCTAGAACGTCTAGTCGTAGGCAACGAAAATGCGTTTCTGATAAAGGAAAAATGAATTGTAAGCCAGTCCCCGTCTTTGAGATAAGTTTTAGTTGTTAAAGTAAGAAAAAATTAGGGTAAACGATGATAGGGAACAAAGGTTGTAAATCTGAAGGGGCGATCACCCTGACGGGAACGACGTGACATCCCCCTCAAATCTGGTAAGAATTTCTGTTCGAAAATACCTGATTAAATTCCATTATGCACATTGAATTGGTTTCATTTATAACTTTCTCTCTTCCTGGTCTTTGAAATAACAACAACTGTGGTTTCTCAATTTTATTCTGTGTTCGCCTTCTATCTGCTTGTCTATAAGTCTAAATATAGATAACATTCTTTCTATAACTTGATTTTAACATTTACGATGAGTTACTTTTAGTCCAGCTGTCCAAGTTTCCAAAGTCAAAAAAATCCTCTCTAGGAATAGTAATGATGAAGTGATGAGGTTGTAGTGAAGGACATTTTTCTTTCCAGAAATCCTTGTAATTCCTTGTAACATAATTATCACTAAAATTATGTTTCGTATAAGTCTAAATGGCTAGTAAAATAACCGCAATAAATGGTTAAAATAATTCATACAAAATTAATTTATTTGCTTAATTTCAATTTGAATTAGTTGTTAGAAATGTTTGCTAAAACAATAATTATGTCTGGATTAATTTAAGTAATCAGAATAAATTTCCAATCGTAAAAAATAAACGTTTGCCCCTTAAGATTTGAACGCTTTAAAGTTGTTTGATTCTATTAACGATGAGGAACAATAAAATAAGTTTGAACTTTGGCAGCGATCATTATAAAGCAGGGCCATTTTCAACTTACTTTAATTAGTGAATTGCCGCTTTCATTTGCAGTTTTCCAACTGTTTGAACCATGTTGACTTTGCAATCGTAATTGACAATTCCTTCCAAAGTCTTATTATTTTTTATCGGGTTTGAAAATAGAAAACTTGGCAATTCGTTGATATACGTGGCTAGTTTTTCTTTTGAACGATTGCTTGTGTAAGTTAATATTTTTCTAGCTTAAGAAAATGGAAATATAGAAAAAGGTTCTTTATTGCAACCACATTCTTCCTTAAAACTACCATAAAATAAAAAAATAAAAAGAGGATTACTTTACATAATCTTATTAATAACTTTAGTAATTTTTTAGAGCTTCAGTGAATTCGGTTCGGGCGTATATGCATCTCATCTCTCTGTCAATTTTTCTCTACTAAAAATAATATGCATGTTTCTTTTCATGTTACATTCTTGTTATGAGTGTATGTAAAGTAAAACAGATTACATCGTGCCTTAAAGGCAGTCTGGACTGTGCCATACATTCACTAGTTTTCGTGGTCCGCTTGACCAATTAATATCTTTCAATTAATTAAGGTTTCTAGTTGAGATAAAAAAGTCAGTGTCACGAGCGGGATTCGAACCCATGACCTTCGGCTAGATACTCCGCTGCTCTACCACTTGAGCTTTTATGACCTCGATCCTCTCGGACACTAACTTCCCATCTCAACCCCACCTTTTGAATTTTCCCTCCTTTTTGCCATTTTTCAATAACTAGTAATTTTATGTCAATATGTCCATACATTTGTCATCATCGTACATAGTCCACATCATTGTCCAGTGAATTATAGAGATGATACATTGACCCTTTAACCAACAGTACCTTCCCCTCCCTAAATCTTTTTCTTCTTTCTATCTAAACTTATTTTCATATTCCCCTAAAGTCAATATGACTCTCCCATTATTTCTCAGAGATTAATTATTTTTCTAAATCGCCCTCCTAGTCTTGTAGTTACTAGTGAAATAATTACCCCACTCATTATAACAATAATATTTGTAAACTTTTGCTATTATTTTATTTGAAACTGTTATCTCTCAGTTATCTACCATTCCTACCCTCAGTAGATAAAAAATGTACGTTAAATGTTGTAAAATTTATGTTTAATAATATAGATGTAGGTCTTTTTTGATATGCCACAAGAGTTCAACCGTCAACCGAGTTGCGCCGTCACATTGGTGTCCAAAAGTTCAAAAGCTTCTTTCCTTTTGCATACATTTTAATACATAAATATTATATGATTGATCAGTACCGGTCCAATATTTCCATTAAAGATAGGAAGGAGCATCCTAGGGCGGTTCATACTTACAATACGCAAAAACTAAATTGCAGGTCTCCTTCCCAATATGATATGCACATTTGCTGACGACCAAGCGATTATTCCTTCTCCTTTCTAGCCATAACATTCACTCCAATTTTTAACATTATCCATTCTTGTTCTCGCGCGTTGAGGATAAAAGTAAAAAATAAAAACTAAATATTGTAATAAACTTTGTCAGCATTGGGACTGAGTCGGTCTTCATACAAAATTGAAACCATCCATTAAAAACGTAATTATTGCAATTAATTGAATATCTTCAAGATTGTTTTGCCCTGATAATGACTTTAAAATAGGTCGAAAGATTGGCTGATAAAAATTTTCCAATTGTTTTTTTATCCAGACAATAGCAATTTGTGAAAGAAAAAAACCGCCCAGTTCTCATTTTTCACAGTTTATTTCAAGAGAACCCCGATTCCGATAGGTAATTAGACTTTTTAAAAATATTAGAATTAAAAAAAAATTCAAAATACTGGATGGGTCTTTTATCATGTGTAATACGCCACATTTTCATTCATTGTGTCAATTATCAAATTTGCATGTTGCGACTAAAATTCTAAAATCCATAATAAATACAACAACAAATTGAAGACAAAGAGTACCTTGTATTAGGTATTAAACTGGTCCAAACAATAGTACAACTTTCAACTTAACTCAAATTTTTCGTTATTTAAGTCATCCAGAATTATTCATTAAAATTTTTTCTCCCTCATCATTTTCTGAACTTAATTTTTCTATTTCCGATTGATGCTTAGTACCTGATCTAACATTTTATTTGTTGTTTTACAAATTATATAGTTATTGAATAAAATAATCGTTTAAAATGTAAATCGTTAATCACACGGTTACCAGTTTCACTCGGCGTAAGAATTCGAATTGAATATCAATTAATTGAAAGTATTCACCTTCTGTTTCTATGAAAAACGAATATTTGATATCACCCGAAGTCAATAAGGGTTGGTATTTACCGTCAAGCGAATTCCATCGTGTTCCTTTCCCCGAGTGCTCAGAGGAATTTACGACCTAAAACTGCATTTGGCTCCTTTACAGTAATTCCTCTTGTCTCAGTGACATAATTTGTTTACACTTTAGTCGGAAATAGTTTAGAATATACTTGTATACACTTTTTAAATTTATATTTTAGACGAGAATCATTCCCTAATTAAAAATTAACATTGCTGGCATTAGAGTTTTCAAGATTTCCGACTATACTTATTCAAACTGTATTTTTATAAACTTACCCCTTAAAATAAAAAAATAAAAATTAAGGACAGTGAAATAACTTCAACTAACTTTAATTTCAAAAATAACCTGAATAGGGGCAAGTAATTGGCGGAAAATGTTTGAAATATTTATGTATAATTTATGTATAGAAAATGAGGGAATCTGAGCACTCATAAAGCTCCTTTCTAGATGAAAGGTAGTACAGCCAATTTGGATAATGCGACTTGAGCTCTTCAAAATTATTTGTCTCTTTATTGCCGAGTCTGACTAGAATAATCAAGACATTCATTTCCCGACGTCAACACGACATTTTATAAAAGTTAGAATTGCGTTTCATTAACAAGTTTGAAATGTGGGTTGCACGAGTAATTCCAGTAGTCTATCAGATACAGGCTTATCGTGAAAAACCAGTACAGCCCCTAGTTGTACTATAGGCTAAACCCGCATGACTTGAAAACGTTGCGTAAGTGTTGGTTTTCATAGCTTACAGTGAGCCGGGATTGCCAAAAAGGTAACGGAATGGTAAATCTAAAATAGTAATTTATCATTAAACAGCCTTATTTTACCATTCAGTGAGAATAAAACACATTCTGAGACGGATTTTAAGGACACTACAAAAATGTAGTGGGTAGTAGGTCCTAAGGTCCCTTGAAATTTGGCTGTTTTACACAGTATATTCCAAGTTTTTACGTAACTATAAATATAATAGCTTATCTCTTTAAAAACACAACATTTTTAAAGAATTCATACCAACAACAGCTTAATGGTGAAATCGGATTTTTTTCCATTGGTTATTGTTTTTATTTCTTGAAAAATTACAGAAATTCCAAGGGATGTTGGCTGTGAGTATATTTTCGGCGTCACATATCAGGTAGTAAAATACGTCCATAGTGTTATTTGATGGTAATTTCAATAAAAATTACAGGTACAAGTAAACATATTTATTTGACAATAAATGGACGGTTTTTCCAGTACTTAATACAATTTTTTCTTTTCCAATCTCACCAAAGGTAAAACATTATTTTCTTGAGTCATCCTCTTTCAAAGTTGCTAGGAGTGAGTTGCTACGTTTTCAACAAGATTTTCCTCTCTGAAAATTTTTCTAAAGTACTCAACTTACATCCCCCTTTAACAATATTTTTTAGAAATGTGTCGCTTACATGTAATTCCAAATATTGTCTCAAAAAAATCCCTATGTTCTCAGTTGCTTTGAAATGCTTGAATTAGATATGTTAAGTTTTTTTGCGAGTCTGTGCGGTTGAGTGTTGATTATTTGTGAAAAGTCGTTTTTATTTTAATTATCAATTTAAACTTTACTGACGATAAAAGGATGACTAGTGCTCTTTGCGCTTTGGAAATAAAACTTTCCAGTCATGACCCGACCCAACCACTACAGTCGGTGCTTACTCCTTTAGCATCATCGCGATATACCTAAAACATTTCTTTGTAGTCTGCGCTACGGTTTATTCTTTTCAGAATAAAATAAATACCATTGAATGACGGATGACAAGGCACAATTTTTTTCTTTCATTTTCAATTAACAAAAATAGGAGATCTCGAACGAGACGGACGAATAAAACCGGTAATTAAATCGGATTTTTATCCATTGGGTATAGATTTTTTCTTGCAAATTACAGAAATACATCTAATTACAGGTTAAATCAAATTGATTTAAAATCCAAAAATGGACAAACTCTACGGACCTATTTTACAAGTCAAAATATATTTTTCATTGCGAATCAAGGTTCCCAATCTGTGTTAGTTCTTTGAGCTGATGTTTACCAAAAATCCGAGAAGAAAGTCTTGTTAAAACTTGATTGTTTGTACCTTCGTTGTGAGTGGCAGCCTCTTTTTGCTCAAATAGTTAATTTTCATTGAAAAATATATTCCTTAAAATTTATTTTCTACGTAAATAAACAAGGTTACCGGTAAAGTATGGAAAAATCTCTGTTAATTCTTTGAGCTGATGTTTACCAAAAATCCGAGAAGAAAGTCTTGTTAAAACTTGATTGATTTGTACCATCGTTGTGAGTGGCAGCCTCTTTTTGCTCAAATAGTTAATTTTCATTGAAAAATATATTCCTTAAATTTTATTTTCTACGTAAATAAACAAGGTTACCGGTAAAGTATGGAAAAAGTCTAGACTGGCTTTCTGGCAGATCACTTAGACAAAATTGCTTGTTTTGGCAGATATGCCGGTTTGATATATGCTTCTTTTTTACGTTGTCGGCCAAATTTTGTTGAAATTGAACACTCATTAAAGGAAAATAATATTAATGGGAATATTTAAAATAGAACGCGTGACATTGGATTACAATGTGTTGCAAGTTGAAATGCACAGTAGGCATTGTAACTTCTAATTTGCCTGCAAGTTTCCTCGTGCTTGTTCCAGGACAATACGCACCTGTTCTCAAAACATAATTATCACGCGATCGTGGCTTGATATAACTTCATTTTCTATGCTTTCGCTATGGAATTGTGTTTTGGAGAACGGGGAAAACCGGTAGCACAACTGTTACATTCATTATCCACAAACCTTCCTTGTAATGTGTGTTTATTGTGTAGATAACAAAACTTCGTAAGATGGGATGCTCTCATTTTTGAAATGTTGTCAGACAGAATTTGAACCATTCACACCAAGCTTTCAGCTAAACTGAAACAGGCCTCCACGCGAAAATAAGCATAAAATATTTTCAATTGTTTAGCATTTATCTTGCGTTGTTGTTCATTCCCCGCATGTCGAAACATTGCATTGTTAATTATTAATATATTAGGTATTCAGGCCTGCAGCAGGTCTTGAGCAAGCGTACCACGTGAATTTCTACTATTATGCTCTACCGTAAAAATATTCAGACTCTGTACTAACAAAATACGATTTTGGAAACTGGTTTTAGTTTAAATTACTAAGTAAAGATATTTTCATTCCTAGAATGACACAATATGACATCAATTTTCTCAACAATCTGGGGATTCTCAATTTATATATGTAAATAGACCGCAACTTGTCATCAGGTTTGCACGTGGTTCGTTTTTCGAAGAAGAAAGTCATCATGAATGATTAATGTCAATTTTGAAATTTCACAGATTTTGTTTGTCAGAAAAGTGTTCCGTGTTGCCAAGTGAAAGGACAAAATTACAGGATTGATCCCATTTCCAGTTACACTTAAACCCCGATTACAGCTACCGTATGTTTCATTCATTGGGAAATTTCACTTCCTAATTACCTAATTAAGTGCCTAGGGAGTTGCTTTCACGACTATTCACTCTTTCTGTTAGGCTATTTATTAATAAGCCATTTTAGGCTCATTATTGTATTGAACATGATACAAAAATTAAAAGAAGTAACTCGTTTGCAATGTTTGAAGTTAAAATCAAAAAGGCTTTCATTCTTTAGGTTTACGTTATGATTTTAAAGGAATCCATTTTGATGACTTTAAGTTACAAGCATCTCGTGAAGAAACTGTCGTTAAATTTAGGGATAGAACCTAGCAATCTGAATTACAAATCAGTGTCGACTCTGTCTTTCAGTATTATCCAGATGAACGCTATGAAAAAGAGGTTTTATGTTTTTCCAAATTTCTCTTTTCATGACCTAACTCTGATAAAAATTGAAAATGTTCGTTGTATTAACATTGAAATGAAACAACATTAATGCTATTTTCAAATGTCATATTGAACAAAGCACATCATGATATACACACAATTAAATTATAAAATAAAAATATAAATTTTTTAATGAATTTTCATCGTAATTGAAATAGTATTTTAGCGATGAATTAAGATCCCATAATTAATTTCATAAGGATTCATGTACAGGTCGAAATACAGGTAAAATATGTTGCATATTGATCTATAACTGGGTGTCAATGATGACATGGTGAGGTCTAAACGCTAAAAAAGAGTCAAATTTTTGAGATTTATAATTATCAGTAGCTGCCCAAGAACCATCAGTATCCTTGGATAATGATGATGAGCTGGATACTAGGATGCGAATTATTAGTATTTTCCAAGCACTGCAGCCTTTTGGAGTATTACACCTTTCCTAATTCGTCATTCAAATTAAATTGACTCAATCTTTCTTTAAAGAAGGAAGTCATTACTGCAATTCTTTTCCCCTGGTCTACATTATATGTCTTTTCTTCGTCCTCATCGCATAACTTAATTGGAGTACCATACCCATGTTGTGTTGATGTTTTCTCAAATTCGAGAGAAAAGCATGTGAACATTCCCTGGGGTTCTTTAACCATTATTTCACTATGACGAATACTTTTGTGAGCAGCTGACTCACAGATTTCGTTTCTTTCTCTTTTTGCGTTTATGTGCCCATTTTGAGATCGAGGAGTCTGTATGTTAACTTTTTATCCCAAGTATAGGCTCTGGGCCAATAGGCCTGGTAAATTGTTAATTTCCCAGAACTCTTTAGTGTCATGGCACCAAAGGTAATGTAGGTTGCTTTGTTTTCCTAGATTTTGGTTTTGTTGCTATTTTAAACAAGGGTTATCAATTATGGGCCCACTACGGCTCGTACCTCCAGAGCTTGTCCATTTTTTTTTTCAATTATACGTTCTGGGCTTATAGTAAATCTTGCAGATCCTCCTCTGCCCAGTTTGTGTGTTTTTACATTTCACAAATCTTCGTTTCTGTCTTCGACCCCAAGATATGGTAAAGTCGTTATGCTCTTCAATGTTTTTGAAATGTTGATGCAATCAAGAACTTTTTTGGATGTGACATTTTAACAGTTGATTGCCTTTTATGTCTAAGGTTTTTTGTCAGTGTAAACCTTTTAAGAATTTGAATGGCACAAGCTTTGATATCATGTATTGTAGCTTGAAAGACTTAGATGTACGCCCGTAATGAGTCTGAACCCTCATATTTTGGGTGTACACATAAGAAACCTGAACCGGTTCCCAGTACTTGTTAATATACTAGGTTATGTATATTAACATTATGTTATGTATATGGTTATGTATATTACACATGTAGAGAGATTGCTTCACATTCGAAGATAATTTGCGTGGAGTTTCTTCCTCCTCAATGCATTACGTAAAAATGGGTTCATCGTTGTATATACCCACGTTTGTAGAGCCGATGTGTCTCGCTATGAATTTTTTACGTACTAGATCTTTTATGCCTACTTGGCTATTTGATATTATGAAGATTTTTTTTTTCAGGATGACCCGTTTTAAAAATTTGCATGACGCAAGTAATAATAGCATCTATTTTAGTTTGAACGACGGAGATTTACTTCCTTATAGGGTTAGATTGCTCATATTGTAGGAATAGAATAAATATGAGCCGGTTTGTTTCCTGACTTTGGAGCCATCTTCATGCCATGTAAGTTTATTTGATTTGTTTTTTATTGAAAGTTCTCATCAATATTACAACAACTCACACAAACTGCACTCATCATGGTAAAGCAATCGCGTTCATAACGTGCACATAAAGCTACCCCATCAAAAACTACACTGATTTCATTTACCAGGAAACGAAATGTTAAAATACAATAACTAGAAGTAGAAGATTAAAAAACGAGGTTAAATACCTAGATATAATATTTCATAAGAAACCTGGAACCCTTAGGTTGCAGCACATCAAAACAAAGAGCAAAATATCACAAATGACCACAAGAAGGACCACTATAAGGAAATCGTGGGGACTAAAACCTAAATTGGGTATGTACGACAATAATATGACTCAAATTATCTATAGCTCACTAATCTGGTAGACCAAAGCTCAGCAGGAAAGCTACCCAAGCTTTGGGTAGCATACAAATTTGGGAAACCTATGTATCACAGGGGCAATGTAAACAAACCCGTCAATTGAACTAGAAACTCTGATAGACCAATGTCCATTGGATTATACCAGGAAAAAGGAGGAAAAGTTCATTTAGGCTCCAGAAACAGTTAAACTGGATGAGACCTGAACACTTCGGCACACAACAAGAATCAATAAAATCAGACACCTATTCTTAGAAATGGTGAATGACTAAATGATCGCAGAAATACTCGTTACATGTATCAACAGCCTACAATGGAGAAAAAAATTCAGGAGAACATCAGATGAAATGATACATAGATGGCTCCAAAACACATGAAGTAACTGAATCAGGCGTTGTTTGTACAAACCCGAAATATGAGCAATCAAACGCATTAGAGAAGTATATCTGTCTTTCAAGCGGAAATATTGTCCAACAACGTTGTGCCTTAAAAGTTCTTAATAGAAGTTAACTGGCAAATATCGGATAGCAAGTAGCTATTAAATTGGCATATAAAAAAATCCCATCGATAGTCATTGAATGCATCCAAAATTTCGAAAACAGGGGAAAGACAACAACTTGATAATATATTGCATACAGGGATACGAAGGAATTTAGGCTAACGAAAAAGCAGACCCACTGCCAGTGGAAGATCTGCTAGACCATATATTCTGTTTTTTTTTTTTTTTTTTTTTGTGGGTTTATGATATTATATTACCCATGTATCAAATATATAAATATATATATTTTTTAAAGATGATACCACCACCACTTAGCGAGGCAGGTGAGAAGAGACCCGAGCCGAAGCACGCGCCCCATGTTACATGTCTACCTTTGAATTACACCTCAATGCAACTTTCCCTTATGAAACAATAAATGAGATGGTATATGTCTCTTCTCCCAAATGTAATTAAAGTTTCCAATGAAAAAAGTCTGGCCACTCCAACCAAGGATTCGATGCCACTGATGAGATTCTGTCTCGTATCCTCGTATTCTGGGCATTCCATAATTATATGGTTCATGTACAGTAAATCATCTAGTACGTCTTATGAGAAGGGTCGAGTCAATTGCACTGTACTAAGGAACTAGGAATGAACAATAATTCACAAAGGTATAATGCTTGCAAAATTTCAGGTTGCGGGTGGAGGTGGGTAGGAAAGGTAAATGCTGGTGCCATAAAGGTGATCGAAGGGATATTTTATGGATTTATGGAAACCAATAATATAACAAAATAAAAAACAAAAAAAAGTAAGCGGATTTGCTTGAGGTTTGACGAGTGTGGAGGCTTAGTTTGGATGGAATCTATTTATGAATGGTTAGAAATAAGCTGAACTAGAAGAGGTCACTGTAAATGTAAGCTAAGGTTAGCATACATTCAATAAAAAGAAAAACTGATCTACAATTTGAAAGGCTTAAAAAATTGAGAAGGACATGTATGTTAAATTTTAGTTGAGATATGGTTTAACATTTTTAGAACTAAAACCTTATTAGCTTTCATTTATTCCTTTTCAACGATAACAAGGAGATCTTGCGATTAATTCAACTCCAGCTAGTTGTTTCCCTGGGAATAATTGACTCCAGCAATCTAAATCAATTAAACAGAGAGAATGGTTTTTAGTCATTTGATTTACGTTAAAGTGCCAATGCAATACAGATCTACTCACAGGTTGGAGTGTTTTACCCTTCTCCCTATCGCATGTTACAGGATGGAGCATATCCGTACAATTGCGGCCGATTAATCGCCCGATGAATGGAAAGGGGAATTTGGCTTCAACTAGCTGCCCATTGATTAGAGGGAAGCAAATACAAACGGAATCGAGTGAATTTCGAGTTACCTGTTCGACTGGGGGAAATCAAGGGATGATTTAAACCGGGATATAGCCCAGAACCGGTCGCTGTGAGACAAGGCGATAAAAAGGGGGCACAGGAAATAGTCGTAAAACGTTTTATGAGCAAAGACGAGCGGAGGGAATGCGAACGATATGACAACCCCCCCTCATCACATGCATGCTAATAACGAAACCTCGTTTCAAAGAGTCATCCTAAACTTTCCAAGCAACAAACCGATTATAGTTGTGTTCACAAGGTTTAACGCAAAAATCAGAAAGACAATCATCAATACTTTATATAAAAAAATTGAAAAGACGACCAATAAATAATAAATTATGATCTTTTTTTTGTAAGAGTTTAATTTCGTATAATGCATATCGTAGTTTAAAAAAATAATTAATCAAAGTTTGTATTTTATTTTAACATTACATCCACATCGTGAGGATTAAGTGGATTCCAAATGCACTAGTTTTCTTCTGCGTAGGACCATCATGTAGCTGGACGCTAAAAGAATCATTTCTTACCTCTCAAAAATGCTCAACCAATTTTATGTATCCCCTTTTTTCTCAGTTTTATGTTTTGAGAAAACATTGATTTGTGTAAGAGCGCATTAAAAAAATGAAACAAGAACCATGGAGAGTTATAGTTTTTTGTACATGATTTGCGTCAGTCAATATGTGGTAGAACGAGCTTCTTCCTAAACTTTCTTAGAATTATATGCACAGGGGTGCAATTTACTTACAGATAATAACAATAATATATATGAAATAATTATTAATTACTAATATCTATGTATCATANATATATATTAAATCTGAGTGAATGTAATCAACTGAAGAACAAAATTGAATTCTGGTCAGATTTCACAAAAAATATTGATACATGCATTTAAAAGAATGTATAGATAAAATTATAAACTAATTTTGATGAAGTGCAGAGATGTCTCGCTGAAGATGGTGCATTCGTTTGGATCAGTGGAGCTGAACTGGAAAATAGACAATCGTGCTACTCAAATTGGGACTGGAGAAGGTACGTTCGTGACTTGAGAGGAACTGAACAAAAAAATTGACGTCTCTTTCTCTTTTTGATCTCGTTTAATTTGGTTTCCATTAAAATAACATGTTGTAATTCATATAAGGACAAAATTACATGTACTTAGTTTGAAATAAACTACAAAAAATATGATTGTCCTGTTCTGATGCTACCCGACATTACAAAATGGTGTAATTTTACGAGCAAAACTATGAAATAAATTGATAATTAAATCTTATGAGCAAAATCGTGTAATAAATTGTTCCAATTTTAGTATATGTACCGCCGAAGCGAGTACAATAAATTGTTAGTTAAATTCATTATATCGAAAAATCGTATTCCGGTGTTTTGATTAATTTTACCAAACCATTAAAATTAATTTTTTAAATAAAAACTAATTAACTTTTAATCACAGTTAATTTGGTTTATATGAAAATAAGTATGTTGTAATTAATATAACGGCAATAATACATATAGTTTGATGTACATATCCGGTTCTTTTGTCTTCGACTGTACTCGATGCGACCCGACGAAAATCTGGACAGTGGGGATCGCAGAGCGTAGAGTAGGGTAGCGTGGCATAGCAACGGGTAGTCGTGCACAGGGGTAATACGATCTTATGGAAAATTGAACTTTGGATTTGCGTCGGGTAGCATCGGGTAAGTGTGTTCCTGGCTTAAAGCCGGGAACACACTTACCCGATGCAACGCCATGCGACGCTACCCGAAGCCACCCTACGCAAATCCAAAGTCAATTTTTCCATAAGGTTGTATTACCCCCGGGCACATCTGACCGATGCCATGCAACGCTACCCTACACTACGCTGCTCTACCACTTGAGCTATCTTGACCTCGATCCATTCGGACACCAACTTCCTATCTCAAACCCACCTTTTGAATTTTCCCTCCTTTTTACCATTTTTCAAATGTCGTGTAATCGGATTGGATTCTCGACGACATATGAAATGGCCACGGAGAGCTTTAGTGAAGTATACTTCATTTTAATTCATTAAATTCACTAATTTCGTGGTCCGCTTGGCCAATTAATTTATTACAATTAATTAAGGTTTTTAGTTGAGATAAAGAAGAAGAAGAAAACTCAAAAGGTGGGGTTGAGATGGGAGGTTGGTTCTATTCTAGGCTGTTCCTAAATTCCCTCTCCGAGAAAAACTTTGATTTTTGGGAAAGTTAACTAAAGTTTCATTAAACAAAACAGCATTAAAAAATTCACTAATTGCGTGGTCTGCTTGACCAATTAATAGCGGACCACGAAATTAGTGAATTTTTTTAATGCTGTTTTGTTTAATGAAACTTTAGTTAACTTTCCCAAAAATCAAAGTTTTTCTCGGAAAGGGAATTTAAGAACAGCCTAGAATAGAACCTGGACGTTATACGGTCGAGGACTGAGGTCGAATGGGGTGGGTATCCCAACAAAATTCCGCTAATAATCCCATGTAATGATCCGCCTCATTAGGCATGAGAAAGGACGTTATTATGTCGGAAAACGACAGCTATCCGATCCATTCCTAGACATTTTTGCATAATTGCAGGCTTTATACATCGGACGGTTCCCAGTGGTGGTCGGAATTTAAAAACGGATCGCTGTAAAGAAGTCACTTCAAATTCCAAGGAATGCTCCGAAATGATTGGTCCATTGTTAATAGCGAATTGCAAAAGTTGTTAAAATGATTTACACAGATTATATTTTTTAAATTGTTTACATTACGCATGAAAAGTTACTTAATGTACTTATTCATCATAAATCATCTATCTCATTATAGCGTTGCAGTTTACAAAAGCAATCGAAATGTTTGAAAGTTGATCGTTGTCTCGGAATAAACGCATCATACATTTTGAAGAGATGTTTTGAACAGTTCCCTACATTTCGGAAACAAATAGAACATTCATCTAAAACATTGTGAACGGTAAAGTCCAACTTTTACACATCCCCACAAACTTTAATCATCCGTCTGGCATATTCCATTTTCGCGGATCCTTCCAAATAACAACGGATTCCATGTGTGCCAAGCCATTTTTAATTGTATAATCCGTTACATTACAATCTCAACGGTTTATCATTGACAAGATTCCATCAGATAATCCTAACATATTTTTGGTTTTTATTTCGGAATATAGAAATTCCTACATTGTAAATCGATAGGCTATTGAATATACCAACATCTATTATTTAAGTATGTCACTAATTGAGCAAAACTCTGAGAGGGTTAGATTTTGTGACGACAATTTCAATTTTTTGAAAAACTTGTAATACGCCATCCCTTATGTAGCATACAAACCCCCATTCTGGCCATAATTTATAAAATAAAAAACCCCACTCATTTCCACTACGGTCAATTGAAAATAGTCTATAATCCTGCGGCAAGAGGACCTTATTTGTTGCGAGGTTTCACAATTATGAATTACGAAAGTTTAAAAACGTTTTAAAAAGGTGAGCAATCAGTTTTCCGAATAAAAATGCATTTTTAGACATTTTTTAATTAAAGTACAACCTTGTTTGCACAGATTGAAACTGGTTTAATGAGATTCTGAGCTTCAGAAGTGCTGTAATTAATTTTTGAACATTATAAATCCATCTTGCCTGTATGAGTGTGATCAAGCATGCTTTGCTTTGTTTCAATAATTTGTTATTTTATTTATATATTGTTTCTAAAACCATTTTCGCGTCTTAAAAGTTGAAATCGATCAAAACATGGCTTTTTCTTGAAAAATTGAATTTTTTAAACTTTTGATACTCATTTCTCTTAAATACATAAACATAATGAAACGATAGTTTTTGTCATTTTACAGCCAAGCACTACCAGGGAAAATGTTTATAATAAAACAACTAGTAGCGGAGAACATTGCTTTCTTAAGATTAAAAAGATAAAAATTTTGAAAAAAAATCACAAGTTTAGGTTGTTGCCAAAATTTAACTATACTACATTCTTAAAAGTCCTACTGATAATTATATAGTACGTTAACAAAACAGATTGGCTAGGCCAATCAGATTTTCAGAAAATGTTACCGAGGTAACGAGCACAATTCATGCTTCTCTATGAGCAAATATCGACCTTGAAAAATTTCTGAAATACAGTAATATTTTCAAAATTTTATGTTTAAACAGAAAACCCGCAAACTTGCAAAGAATAAACGCGAACCATAATTAAAATCCCTGTTGGAGGAATAGAGTCAAACAAACAAATATGGAAAAAACTGTGTTCGTGTGTTCGCCCAAAAGACGTTCACTACCTCGTTAGCTAAATTAAAAAATAAAAGTAATTTTTATAATTCAGTAAAGCATAACATCGAACCACCACAAGTTAGGTGTCGCAAATTAAATGAACTCCGGATAATAATTACTTTTTAACAAAGTTTTTTATTGAGACTACATCTGTTCAGACGGGGCTTACAGAGAGAATGATAATATTATTATAATAAGCGCATAGCAAAGGAAGGGGGATTTAGATTAGTTATCAGAAAACCTATTGTCAGAAGAGTCGGATTACAGATTCGTTTCTTGTAACTGCAGAAGATAATTCAAACCACATTGCAACACTTTTTCTATTCTCAATAAAAATTCAACAGGCTAGTCAAATGCATAGCAAATGCAATGACGCAAAGGACTCACTTATTACTTGGCACATTAAATATTTTTTCAGTTTTCTATTTATTTTCTATTTCTTAATTGTTACCATTTTTTCTTTAATCTTCAAAAAGTTCCTTAGCCTTCCAAATAGCTATTCATTAATTTTAAAAATATGTTGTTTTTTTGGTATTTGATGTGGGAAGAAAATTTTAAAAAAAGACAGTGTCACAAGCGGGATTCGAACCCATACGTCTTTAGCTAAATACGCCACTGCTCTACCACTTGAGCTATCGTGACTTCGGGGTCGTGGATTCGTACAGGCTCACACTCCAGACCTTAATATCGCGATTGTCACACGGCCACTATTTTTGGGCGAAAGCCCGCCTATGTGTCCAGCATGCAGAAAAAGGTGGATCAGTGTTTTTCTACATGATTGAATCGTGTCATTCCATGGGATATAAGGAGGCTCTCCATATAGGGAGCAAATAGGAATAGGAAAACTCCAGCACTTTTTGGGGAATTTTTGGGTCCCATACTATTATTTCTGGAGGATGTAATAGGAACTAAGGAATAAATTAAATAGGTTTTACCTGTTTCGTGAGAATGTATTTATATGCGTGCGTGCGTGTGTGTGTGTGTGTGTGTGTGTGTGTGTGTGTGTGTGTGTGTGTGTGTGTGTGTGTGTGTGTGTGT
Organism: Cimex lectularius; assembly: GCF_000648675.2. Lineage (NCBI taxonomy): Eukaryota > Metazoa > Arthropoda > Insecta > Hemiptera > Cimicidae > Cimex > Cimex lectularius. The sequence continues at coordinate 803,902 of NW_019392963.1, read as the reverse complement.
TTATTTTAAGTAGAAATTAGATTTTACATTCAGAATGGAACCGAAAAGTACTTATTAACTATGCTCAGAATCTCAACAGTTTCTGAGTTACTCCCCTTTTTCTGATATTTTAGGCNTGTGTAGTACAAGAGTTCGTACTCACAGTAAGTTGTTTTCCAACGATCCGGATTTCGAGCCTCTTAGCTCATCGTCAGGTTGAAGGATTTCTACAACCACGTCTTTCGACATGGATTGCAGAAGTGAACCCGCTGATACCCCCGCCAACGCGACGTTCCAATGAGGAGCTGGGTTTTTAATGGCGCTCAATTTGAACGTGCGAAAAGCGGGAATTATAACACAAATAAATATTATAACAGTAAATACTGTAAGAAATTAATTATAAATTAGTGATTAAAGATAAAAGATAGAAAATTAGAATGATACCTTAATATTGTTAAATTATTATAAAAATAATAACAATTAAAATAATTAGTTTAATTATTTGGACGTTTAATATTATTTATGTACATATTTAAAATGGGAGGTAGATCAAAATCTATTATATTATTTTATCTCCATGTTCAATTTTACATTTTTTTAATTTCAAATTTCTCAAACCAATCTAGTTCTCTCCTTTTGTTGAAACTACGAATAAGATGTCTAGTCACTATCGACACGGCCCTTATGCTCACTGGAAATATTGAGCCGGCACTTGTTTACATACAGTTCTACACTGATGATGACCCAAAGCCGGAACGCATTTGAATAAAAAAAAAATTGTAGACCCAATAAGTAACGCAGTGCCGTTTCAATATTTCCAATGAGCAAGGCAGTGTCGATCGGGACTAGACACCGACCCCGGCTTATTAATAGCAATAAAGTTTCAGCATTTAAAAATACTTTTAAAGAAACTGTAACCAGTTTTTTTTTCTAGTTGTGAAGTCACAGTTTTCCCTTTTGCCTACAAAAAATATGTATTTCGAAACTGTATTATAACTATTTCTTGCCTACGATAGCTAACGAAACATCACACGAAAAACAAACCAAATCAGTTCGTATTAAAAACATGAGTAGGTGGCTATGTGCAGTCACCCTCTGCCGTATTCCTGAAAGAGAAAAAAAATGGCGGAAAATTCACTACAAACGCTGATCATTTCTCGACTGTCTTTATCTCATTCTCAACTTCCTGGTTGACATGCATCAGTCGAACATAGCGAAAAGTCTGATCATATTGATATGCTTATGCCTGTCCAGTTTCCTATAAGAAAACATCTGTATAAGTTTTTGTATTAAATTTTGTTTAAATTTTTGGTCATTATTATCACCATTGTTGCTCTATTAAGCCTTGTGCCTTTCTCTCTCTCTCTCTCTCTCTCTCTCTCTCTCTNAGCAGAAAAGAAACCCCGAAGGAGGGGAGAGAACAGAACAAAGGAGAGAGAGGAGCGTCATTCCATATACGTTGGGAGTACCTGAAAGTTGTTTTTCCATCCTTGTGTCAAGTTTCTAATTTTCTAAATTCTAAAAGAAAAATAATAAATTGTGTGTATAAAGTACATTAACTCTTTTTAATAAAGTACATTAATTCTTTCAAATGAGTTCCGAAATCGAGGAGGGAGAAATCTTGTCTGCGGAGCCCTCAACCCGTTCTTCGCCGAAATATATATATACATAGTGTCCTTTTTATGTACGGGGTATGGCCCGTCTGAATTTCTCTTGAACAGGTAAGGTTATTGAAAAGCCAAAAAATACGTAGGTATCCAATATTTTTAACTATAGTTTTAAATGTTTCCCTCTTTTGTAAATATTTGTTGTCAAGATACTTCAGAGCTAGTATAACTTTGAAATTTAAAAAAAGAACGTATACTTTTTCGTGACACAAAATGTTTTAAAGGATTTTTATACAAAAACCAATGGCGCAATCAGATTATATCGTACACAAGTCATGATATAACTAAGTGATGGTATGGTATATACAGAGAAATATTAAATTAAGTGTTTTCATTTGCTGCTTTGCTGCTAGTCGGTTTTTGTAATTTTTGTGGATGATGTTGATGGATCTGCTAGCAGTGGGTACCCACGTTTTTCGTTACTAAACGGTTGCTATTAAAAAAAAAAAAGTTACCCTAACAACAAATTAGGAACAGATGTTCAAATATGTGAGTACCTTAGTAAAAATGTGACCGTTTACTCACCAAAAAAGTACGCATACACTGCGAGCAGGCCCATAAACATCATCCTAATAAATTCCGTGGTATTTTCCATTTTTATTAATTTTTTCTTGGCTAATATTAAAAGCATTATAGCTAAATTCCCCGTTTTGTTTACCTCCATAATATTTAAACATTCTTCAGTATGTTTTTATGTCAAGGGTGCGGTTTTCTCGCCTAGAACGGGTTGATTTCAAGGATATTCTCATTGAAATTGGCTGAATTGCTCATCGTGCAGTTAAGTTGTACTTTCAGAAATTGAACCACAAATCGCTTATTCGTCTGGCACACAATACGAGAAGATGTGGTTCTGGTTGGAGTCAATGAAGAAATCGGCCCATCATTTTGTTAAAGAACGAATTATTTTGTTCTACTCTCCAAAATCCATACCACTCCGAAAGAACTTTGGGATTATTTGAAAAACAATATTAGATATGTCCTCGGAACATACAATTTTCAATTACATATCGATCTCACTTGGTTGGCTTCTCGACGCTAATTTTGATAGATGTTTAATGTTGCATTCAGATATCTCGATTTAGAACAGAAGAAAATATTCTCCCATACATCTTGAGGGACCATATACGTTTTCTTCACTTCCTCTGAAGTACCATGAAAACATATATTTTCAAAAAGCGGTAAAAATTTGAAAGTAGGCTAAAAACATTAAATAAATATTTTTGGGTTTTTCAATAACGTTATGTCATGTTATTATATACCTAATAGTAGGTAGTTATAAGGAATTGTAAATAAAAAACTACAAGTATTCACTAATAATTTGCTTAGGAATCTTTTTTATGACTTGAGAGCGTTAGAATGGACAACAATGGTTACTCCACTTCGAACTTGGAAATAATTCATTTTACAGACAAGAGTTGAGTTTAAGTTTCTAAAACATCTATTTAACTTCTATACATTTCGTCTTTGTGATCTAGTCCAATATCAATGGGTTTTTTTTAGCCGTACATCCCGTCTAGCGCGGAAAGTCTCGTTATTTCACGGATTTCAAACATATCATTTTTATCATTTTTTCGGACCCGCAACTTACATTTGACTTGGTCATAAATTGGAGACTTATTGAGTAATAAAACACTTGGTACAGGAGAAATAAGTGAAGTAATGATACAACCATGAATTTTCGAAATGATATGATGAAATTGTCATTTGAAATTATTCATTAAACTGGCTATTTTGAAAAATCGGCTAGATATTTATGTAATTATTAAAATACATAGATTACCATAAATAAATATGAATGTTTGTTAGGTTTATAAAATTTTCCTATGAGCTTAAATATATACTTTTATGGACCACTAGTTTTGTCTATATATGCATGTTTTTGCCATTTAAAGATACACTGTATATATTTTTTTATGAACTTTGGCAAAATTGAAATAATTTGAGTTTACATATTTTTAGGTTTTTCTCAAAATTAATAGACAGGCAGTAGGATAATCTTATTGTAAACCGGTCCACGTCTTAGGGATAAGTTTTAGTTGTTAAATTAAGAACAAAGGTTGTAAATGTGGAGGGGCGATCACCAAGACGGGAACGACCTGACCTCCCGCTCAAATCTGGCAAACATAACTTTGAAATAAATACACCGTTGGACAGATAGGTAACAACGTCGAAGAGTGTCACAGACCCAGTCTGGAACCACGTCCCACGAACCTGGAGAACATAAAGTCGCAATTTTTCTTTCCACCCCTACTCCTGTAGAGAAACTGGGAAATCAAAAGCCAGTCATAACCGAACACTCACCACAGTCAGTCAAAACCGGAGACTCAACAGTCAAGTTCAAGACACAACCGGGAACCGAAACAACCGCACTCCGACTGGGACTCGACAAGGGAACTCAGCCAGCCAGAGCCAGCAAGGACCAGCCGTTGCGACCCATCGAATAAAGTCGACGGTCGAGAGAACAGACGGAGCTGGGGATGCTGTGGACACCAATCGTGGCGAGCGCCGTTAGGGGTAATTCACTTTGATAGACTCATCCCAGGTTTAGAGTTGTAGCTGACTTTTAGATTGAGATTCTGTTGTTTGGCTACAGTTAAGAGATGGAATTGTGTTACAATACAATAAATGTTAAGGGATATACACTCTGGTTTATTGAATTCTTGAACCTTAGCTTCCCCTACACAAGAATAAGTAGCGACTCGCTTACGCCGACTCCTCTCTGGTTGCTTAGAGAAAAGCCAGCAAATTTTGAAAGATTATTCGGCCGCCGCGCCATCGTCCGCTTACATTATGTTTTTTCCTTGTATCATTTCTTGTTTAAACCAGGAGCCAAGCTCTAACATGTTGCCAATGCCTACTAAAATATAAAGTAAATTTCATTTGTAAATTATTCAGAAATCGTGAGATGCGGTCTGGTGTGATGTAGGTTTCAGAAAAACATTTTCTTTTTCGTGCCAACGTTTCGATCTTTATTGAGATCATCTTCAGGGCTCAAAGTGTTTGTTTTCTGCGTAAGTGTGCCATTCTTGCATGTCGTGTTGAGATGCANGGTGTCCGAGTGGATCGAGGTCACGATAGCTCAAGTGGTAGAGCAGCGGCGTATCAAGCCGAAGATCGTGGGTTCGAATCCCGCTCGTGCCATTTAATTTAACGTTAATTCTCATTGAATTCAGTTTTTAATTACCATAGCTTTAGTAAACAAGTTTTCTTGTTTGCAGGTATTGTTAAAACTTTTGTTTTGAAGTAACATATCGCACCGTCGTCTTCCTCCTCGTTAGGACTTAGGTAGTCGAGATCCGGTGACAGTAAACCGCAAATTTCTACCCGTTTCTCTCTAAAGTGTAACTACTCATCTCGTTCGTCAAGCAGACCTTCAAGTGGCACGGTCGTAAAGAGGGACAGATTTCCTTTCATTATAAGAATTCGGATGTTTGCTGCCGTATTAAAATGTTTGATGTGATTATGATCATTCCTTGATAGTATAGTGAAGGTTGGTATCATTTTCGCTGTTATATGATGTACTTATTTCCGTTATAAAACATCCAGCGTTAGGCCATAGGTTTCACTGTCTTGAACAATGAAGTTCATTATTCATTGCAGATCATATGTGGTGAGCCAGCACTACTGTGTCGTCCGCATACCGAATGTTATTCAGGTATGTCTCATTGGGACACCATTTGTATTTGTTGCGGGCTTATTTAATTATAGCTAATTAATTCTCTGTAATATAACTAATGCAGCCCTGTCTCACACCCTTCTTAATTATCATGTTCTCTGATGTAGCTCGGTCAATTGGAAGTTCAGCTTTCTGATTGCAATGCGTTCTGATATTAGCCGATCTTAAAATTTTGATTAGTTTGTGGAGCTTCACACTATCGAAAGATATGCGGTAACCAATAAAGCAAACGTTGACGTTCATATCTCTAAATTTTTACAATGAAACGTTCAAGTAAAAAAGAGGCTCATGTGTTCTCACATCATTCTGAAATTCGATCTGCGACTCATCCACAAGATTTAACACTTTCTATAAATTCAAATTTGTATTATACTTATTCAGAAATCGTGAGATGCGGTCTGGTGTGATGTAGGTCTCAGAAAAACATTTTCTTTATCGTGCCAACGTTTCGATCTTTATTGAGATCATCTTCAGGGCCTGGGATTTACAAACATTGTTTAAATTTAACAAATACATGTAGGATGTGGAAAAAAGTGAATTTGTACAATGCAAAATATATATTTTTATATATTCAATCAAAGTATTTCTACTCACTCAAAGTGTTTGTTTTCTGCGTAAGTGTGCCACTCTTGCGTGTCGTGTTGAGAGTGCCACCCAAGAATGGCACACTTACGCAGAAAACAAACACTTTGAGCCCTGAATATGATCTCAATAAAGATCGAAACGTTGGCACGATAAAGAAAATGTTTTTCTGAAACCTACATCGCACCAGACCGCATCTCACGATTTCTGAATAATCTTACTAATCACCACACATATGTATTATACATTATTATCTTAAGATTGAAATTTAATCTATTTTAATAATGCTTATTTAATTTAAAAATTCGTTTTTCCTAAAGAGTAACTGTTGAGGATTCGGTTCGGATTATTAGCGGGATTTAATTAATTAAAGTGGACTGTATTTTTAAGAACGTTATTATTAATGAACAGATAAAAACATAAGTAGGTTTAGGTTAAAAAAATATTCAAAAAGGGTTAACAAGAACAAGAAGATGTAATGGTGTCACAGCCTGCCGGTAGCAATTTGAAGTCAAACTTTAATCTTCTTCAGATTCAACGGTAACGTTCTACCTTCTGATGATTTATATTCAAAATAAAGGCTCAAAGTTCAAGCCTCTCAACCGCTTGACCGACTGTTCTAACTGATAACAATAATTGTAAAGTTATTTTCTTTTTTAGTGTTCTACTTCTAACTTGATTCGTTACAATTCAGATATTAAGACCTTATTTTAATTAACATTTCGATTATTGTTGTAGCGATACATTTAGAAACCTTTGCGCAATGGTATTTAGTTACAGCGAATCGCATTTTGAAATAATACATTTATTTACGCTAATGGTACGTTTGTTTTAACAATTATGTAGTTCCATTTCGCCCAAGTTAAAATATTTTAATTTAAAAAAAAACATCCCAATATTAATTGTTTTTACAAGTGTAGGAATAAAATGAGTATCTTAAATACTAAACTTAAGGATAAGAAAAAAAAAGTTAAATTTACCAAATGTGGTTGCAGTGAACTTTCAATCCAACATTTGATCATAGAATTTATGGTCATATTTCTGATTGTGGTAACAGATTCAGAAATGCTACTCTACATTCGAAATTCACTAACAAATTGGCATCAACTTGACTTTTCTAATGTTGAAATGATTCACAAGGAGTCTCAATTACTCAGAAGAAGAATAAAAGAGGTTGTACATACTAAAATGGAAAATAATAATTGTAACATTCAGACAGATACTATGGTCATAGGTTCAATTTATGAAGAACTTATTAATTTTAAAAGAAAGCGGTTTTTTATAAGGAAAGAAGAACCTCCTGGATAAGGTTGCAATAGTGTTACAGACCTTGGCAGTGTTGTGACTGAATCCATGTACGAAAACGTCTGAAACTAGATATGTGGTTCCGCTGGCGAGCTGATCAAAAGAGTAAAATCACTTTACCGAGCGAGTGATTGCCGCTCAATTTTGACGTGTGCCTTTACCACCCCAGTAACGGGGCAAGTTTCAAGACACCTCGTTTGCCCCTCCAGAAACTCAGCGCTCCAGCACCAGCGACTCTTCGCTCTCTTAATTCACCTCTCCATGCCGCCCAAAGAACGCCTTCACGCGCTCTCGCTCGCTCACTTTCACCAGTTCCCAGCATTGGGAATTACTCTAAGCCGTATTTATTTATGTGCATGTCACAAGAAATTGCAATATTTACAGATGAGCTCTGCGAGTTTAAAAAAATAGGTGTTAAGTGGACGTAGTGAGGAGCGGCCAATATAGATGCATTTCAGGAAAACACCTTTTTTATTTAATTGCCAACGTTTCGAGTGGCACTGACGCATAAAGTGAAGTGTTGTCCCTGTAGTATCATGTTTGTTAAGTGTATACGTGATGTACATTTAACAAATACGACACTCAGGAACAACACAACACTTTATGCCCTGAAGATGACCCGAATATAGGTCAAAACGTCGGCAAGTAAATAAAAAAAGGTCTTTTTCTTACATCTTTCCCAACCTCTCCTCATTCTCTCAACAAGCTATAGAACCACCCGTCGCTAAACATCACGTATTTCAATGTGATAATTTCTTTTTATTTTATGTTTAATAAAATTTATTTCTTGTTTTTCTGTTTTATTCATTCGTTTAGAAGAAAAAAGGTAGTAAAATGACAGGGTTGTTAATTCTTATGTGACCGAAATGACGACCTTTCCAAACTTATTCGTTTAATTCTTATTTATTTTTGTAAATTGAAATATTTTATTGGCAGTAATAAAAAACGAAGGGGGTTTAATAGTTTGTGATTTCTTTCAAACATCAGCCCTGTATTTCAAACAATCAACATTTACGATTGGCCGTGGCGCTGATACACCGAAATTCGCATAATTCGTCAATGTGTACACATGGATCATGGGTCAGATAAATTTGGTGAGCGCAAGCGGTTAGCCATGAAAAAGATCGGATTGAGTGAGCACTTTTGATCTGATCATTAAACAACGGCTTTTCCCATCTCTGTTTAAACCATTTATTTACAACTAAATTATGCCACTTTCAGAGACAATTTTAAGAAAGTTTTGTAAGATCTGTATAGTTCTATTGACTGTTCAATTTCCTGTGGTAATATTTATTCATAATTTGTAATTAATATAGCTCCGATCGTACCCTTAAAATATAGAAAACTTGAAAAAATTGGTCGATACATTCATTACTTTAACATAAAATGGAAAAATTCCGAAAGGCGTCTGACAAACCAACACAGTGCAGATAGGCAGACCAAAATGATTGGTTACCACCAAATTTAAAGTTCATCGCCCATCAGACCGCACGGAAATATCTCTCACTATTTGCAAGCATCGCCACAATATTTCGAAATAACAAACCAATCTACAAGTTTAGCTAGATGAAAACAACCTGAAAAAATGTGGATAATGTTACAACTTTAACGTGTCCCGTCCAATTGTATTCAGTCTTATTAGTAATGTGTAGTTAAATGGATTTCAAACGTATATAAGAATCTCCCAGCATAAAGTATAAATAAACTTGTGAAGGCTGTTTATTGTTCTTTGCTTCGAGGAGACGTTCCAATGATAAAATGTCATTGTAATTTATTGAAAATATAACCGCCGAAGACGGAATTCCAAAAGCCAGAGGCCAACTTACAACGCGTCTCACAAGGCAAACACAAGCTTCGCCACCTTCTTTGACTTCGTCTCCAGGACGCTATCAATCACTGGTACTAATTAAGAAGACAATAGACACCCTTGATAAACGGCTCCCATATCGCGATACTCCAGTTTGTCTGTTATAAACTTCACTTACACCCGTAAAGTACTCAATTAGCTTTATTCGATAATTTACCAAGAGGGTTGAAAATACATGGTTGCACACAAAAAAACTATATTTCTCTGAGTTGTCGACAAATTTCTAATAATTTTACTATTTTAAATGTTTTTAACAATTATCAGGTTTATAATAACTATTTACAACAATTTGGTCATTGGTCTTTCTGAAAAAGGTTATCAGTATATTCAAAAAATGACTATGTTATTTTTAAACTAAGTAGGATTAAAAATATGTTAATTTTTGATTTCTAGATGTCTTCCTTCTTGATTGTAGAGGATGCACTCACTTTTATCGGGTCAATTCTGAAAATGTAGGTAAAAACTGCCTACAGTGGGGACAACGCTTGTGGTCCAAAAGTCCAAAAGTTTACATTCGGCCCGGATCGCGGAGCCTATTTTGCCCTAAGCGATCTTATGCCCTCGAAGACGGCCCGCGGCCACGCCTTCTGCTCTTTACATCAGTTTTTATTTATTTTGACTATTGTTGATCTCCGAATAATCATTGACAAACGGTCACTAAGCACCACACATTTAATATTTATTTTGTTGAATTACATTTTATAGTTACATTCCCATTTTGCAATCTTGTAGGAATTTGGAACATTAGCACACTCATTTTCATATACCAACAATGATTCAAGCTTCATGGCTTCGTGACATCTTTTAATTGTATTAAGGCATCGAAGAATCTATCTTCTCTTCGTTTCTCGCATTCCGTACAGAAGAATTGTTTGGGCTTTATGTCTTCCTGTTCGTCGCACGTCAGGCAATTTTGCGACGGTCCGAGACAAATTCGATTTAGATAAGACCCGAATATGCCGTGGTTTGTCCGGATTCTTTTGAGCGTGGAAAAGAAATTTTTGAAAATTCCGTATACTTCTTGAAACCATGGAGCCGAAGTAGTGAACATGGATTATTAAAATATACCCGCAATCCTTGGGTTGAACAAGGTTTGCCAATCCTCAAACCATTTTGGGTTTAGAGACCGATCTGTTTTCTGTAGCTTAATATTGCGGAAGTCTCCGATTTTGACGCTATTTTGCTAGCATAGACTTCCTCATCGCCCTTTATACTGCTGTATCTCGGAGTCAAGCAAAATACTATTATAATTAATTAAGGTTTTTAGTTGAGATAAAAAAGTCAATGGCACGAGCGGGATTCGAACCCACGATCTTCGGCTTGATACGCCGCTGCTCTACCACNGCTCGTGCCATTGACTTTTTTATCTCAACTAAAAACCTTAATTAATTATAATATATTAATTGGTCAAGCGGACCACGAAATTAGTGAAGTAAAATACTACGTTGCTGTTTGAAAATGTAAGATTGTAAACCTTATCGACGAGATCTGCGATTAAGTAGCCCCTCTCTGAATTGGGATGGTAATGTTCTAGTTGGGCTATTGAGCTTCTGCTATCTGTCACGAAGCAAAATTTTGTGCCCTATAAGTTGACTAGAGCTGACTGCTACAGTGGGCGCGTACATTTCTACCGGAAAAAAACACGAGCCTGGAAAATAGATTTTATTGGATGATCATGCAAAGGGTCGAAGAGGGCACGTCCTACTCTCTCTCTCTCCTAGGCTCACCTTTTCAGGATACCCGCATGCCTCTAAAACGATCTACCGCTCATTGTTCCCGTGGTTCTTAACCATTAAGGTACGGTTCCTGTGAGGGATAATGGCGGTAAGAATGCTCGTTCATGCGCCGAACAAATCGAACGCTCTCCCGACCACCCCAGCTCGGCGGAAAAAGAAAAACCCCGTAAGCAATCGAAGTACTCCTTAGCCGTAGTCTAAGCGTTCTCGCACGCTATACGCTTCCTTCGTCCGAACATCCGCGTGCCCGCATACCCACAGGCGTAGGAGATTGCGATTAGTCGGACATGATTATCTGTATTCCGTCAGCTATATTTTTAAATCTGTTGTTAACATCCAAGCCAATAAAATGGATATCCGTGCGCACAGTGGAATCCTGCCTAGTCTTATGAAATATGATAGTTCTTCAATTTTTTAAATTCACTAATTTCGTGGTCCGCTTGACCAATTAATACATTCCAATTAATTAAGATTTTTAGTTGAGATGAAAAAAAGTTAATGGCACGAGCGGGATTCGAACCCACTATCTTCGGCTAGATACGCCGGTGCTCTACCACCTGAGCTATCGTGACCTCGATCCACTCGGACATCAACTTCCTATCTCAACCCCACCTTATGAGTTTTCCCTCCTTTTTGCCATTTTTCAATTCGAAGTTCGAATCCCGCTCGTGCTATTAACTTTTTTCATCTCAACTAAAAACCTTAATTAATAGAAGTTCTTAAATTTGCTAAGCGAGTTCAAAGAAAGTCATGTCTTCGAGCTATAATAATATCGTATTTATGTAGCGTTTGTTCAAGATCTTTCTGTGACATTAAAGAATGTGCACTCCACTGAAGTAATGTTATATGTAAGTGTTTTATCCCGTGATTCATATGTTAGTAGGGTTTATTTAAGTTTGAGAATTTTATTTGGGTTAAACACGACTGTGATAACAAATGTTGAAAGTTCGTTCGTCAAGACTGTTATTGATTTATGAGAATAATTTGTATTTTCATATCAGAATTCAATTCTTAATTACCTCAAGCGGTTTTGTACAATTTGAATTGGTTTAACTCATCATCGTCGGCATTGTCTGTAGTTTCTGTTTTTTAATCACGAGTTAGAAAAATTGTATGGTTTTCGATTTTTGTCCTGGCTATTCGTTTCCTTTTTATTGGGTTTCACTCATAAGGTTGTGGGTAGGCTGTTTCTTTTATTGAGTTAGGTTCCGAACCTTCGTTGCTCCGATGATATATATATTTTTTTTTTGAGGGGGGAGGGAAAGACCCGGTTTTCTCCTTAAAGGTTGCTTATATGTGATATTTATATGTTTTCAATTTTGTCCAAATCGGCAAAATCTTTTGAAGAAAGCACGTTTTAATATAAAGTATTAGCCAAAGTTTTGTTTTTTCATTCTTCTACTAATTTTAAGAATTTGAGGCATTTTCGGTCGTATGATTTGTGATTTCGCGAGCAATGTAAACCAAAGGGCGGATTCGGCAAAGTTGTTGTTTGTGTGATATTGTAAACAATTCATACATCTGTTTCGGTTCCTCCATTGATATTTCACTTGGTTAAAACGCAAACAGGAAAAGCATTGTCTTACAGGGGGAACTAAAGGATAAACTTTGCAGCGTATTCCGTACATATTTACTTATTAGGGCAACATTTGAGCGCCCATAGTCACTACAGGGAACTAATTTTAGGACTTTTACGTTGCCAATATCGTCCGTTATTCGTTTTATGAGTGTACGAATATTTGTTAAGCGTATCGGTGATATTATATTAGCTAGGATTTCCTCCTCTTTCAGGTCCGTTGAAACATCTCAAATCACTTCCATTTTATTTATAAAATAAGAAGAGATATAGTAATAGAAGTCGTTTTGATTAAAGGTTTCCAGATTTACTAAAGTGTTAGCGGTTCTACAGTTTGTCGTTTAGATTTTTAACCTTTTCGACCCGATATGTTTGATATATCGTGTTTTTTTTTTTTTTTTCAATTACATATCATTTTACTCATTACCATTGGGTGAAAATTGCCTGCATTTTTTCCAACGGTTTCTATAAAAAACGGTCCTGAGTCAGGCGGCTTGTATGAGTTGTATTTAACATGGTTTAAGGTTTCAATGCCAAAAAGGAGAGAAAATTCGAAATATGAGTTTGAGATGGGAGGTTGGTGTCCGAGTGGATCGAAGTCACGATAGCTCAAGTGAGAAGAAGAAGAAGAAAAACTAGTTTATTTGACCAAATATTTACATATGTGCAGATTGCAACCTGACTCTTTTTACATTTGCGTTAGAAGTGCGATAGACTCTGGGCTTTATAACCTTCTACAACCTTAATATTGTAATCCTTTTGTATTTTGTAGCCTGTTTCTGCGTTTAGCGGGGAAAAACTGATTATAAAAAAAACTCGGTTTTCTTTTTTGTTTCTTGTTATTGGTTTTAATTATGTAAACAATTTAAAACTACTTTAAATGAGAATCACCTTTTTGAGAGATAACAAATTTAAATAACTAATATGTACATATTTATAAATTAAGTATAAACATTATATGTATAATTTAAAAGTAAAATAATAANGACGTTCTTGTTTGAGGCGAGTTTACAGTGAAGATTTAAGGTTTGTGCCTTAACCGCATCGTAAATCCCGGATATGTCAGTTTCACTGTGGAGTTGATCTAGCCTGGTCCGTCTGCGAGATGATGTGACTATTCTTAGTAATTTGTTCTGCATCCTTTGTATTTTTAGCAGATTCGACTTGCATGTAAAACTCCATACTGGACAGGCGTAGAGCAACATGGGTTTGACAACCGCCTTATAAATAAGTCGCTCGTTGTGCATTGACAATCCTGATTCCTTAGCCAATAGTGGGAATAGAATTCTAATGGCTAATTTGGCTTTTTGCGATTCTATTCATTATGTGAGGGCCAAAGTGAAGTCTTCTATCCAGTATTAAGCCTAGGTAGGATACCTTTTCTGACCATGGGATGACAGTTCCATTAATGTTGTCTGTTGCGCTTATTGTGGGGCGCCTCTTTGTGAATAGGATCGCTTCACATTTAGGAACGTTAATCAATAGTTTCCATCTGAGACAGAAGCGATTTATTTTTTTTATTTCGCTGTTCAGCCTGTTTGTGATGGCGCTTGGTCTCCAGGAAGATGATAGAAGCGCTATGTCATCTGCGTAAAGTGCGGCTTGACACGATTTAATTGTGGGCATGGCATTTAGGAAGATTGTAAAAAGACATGGTCCCAAGATTGATCCCTGTGGCACGCCTGCTGCTATGCTAAAAGGTGGAGAAATCTCTTCGTTGAGCGTGACACGGAAAGACCGATTGCTCTTAGTATGAGTGCACTAGCTTGACGAGGTATCCTGGAAATTTGTATCTTATCAGCCAGTACACTATGCCGTCTTGCCAGACGGTGTCGAAGGCCTTTTCCATGTCAAGAAGAACCATGCCGGTATGTTTTTTTTATTGAACTCCCCGAATGGATCGAAGTCAGGATAGCTCAATTGGTAGAGCAGCGGCGTATATAGTCGAAGATCGTAGGTTCGAATCCCCCTCGTGACACTGACTTTTTTTATCTCAACCAATACCTTAGATAAAGATTAATTAACTGAAAGATGTTATTTCATCAGACCACGAAATCTAATGGATATAATAAATAAGTGTGATCATAGATTTCAAAACTATTAATAAAATAAATTATTGAACTATAATGGTAAATAAAAAGATAAAAATATACGATAGATTGAGTAAATCATCAACAAATACTCCCTGCTGGAGTATGTAATATAATGAATATACAGGATGATCCGATTTTTGCACTTCGAAATCAAAACAACTGAGCTTTCAACTTCATGACGACTGTCAAACCTATTTTTATAAAGAAATAGTTAGGAATGTACGGATGATCAATAGATGTAAGTATCGTCTCATTAGTTAGGCAATATGTTTTGACGAACTTTTTATCAATTAAATCGATGAAGAAACGGGGAAGATTTACTGTTTTTCATTGTCGTTAGTATCTCATTTGGTATTATTGATAGGAGTGCCTTATTTTTGAAACTATATAACTCTGGGAGCACTAAATTTGTTCATATTTTGAAATATTTATACCTTGATTAGGTGTCTGTTGTTAAGGGAAAGATTGCCTCTGAATGATTTGAGATAAGCCGGGGGTCAGCTTTTGTGGATGATGTAATGTTGAAGACGGACGCCAAGTCAGCGAGAAATAATGATTTTGTGTGAATCTAGGTTGAATTAAACCTTTTAAAAGGATTATTTCGATGATTTGGTCATCACAAGAAGAAAACTGATGGATCTGTAGAAGTATAGTGGTTGGGAGTTGTGTGCGCTTTAAAAATTCAAATGTCGACGGAATACTTCATTCAGAAAGGAAATTGTGTTTTAATTGGACTGTAAGATCACTTTTTTCTATAATTTCGTATATCTTGGAAAACCTTGAATATTATATGTTATATGGACTAATTTTGGTGTAAAATTTATCTAATTTGTGTCGTATTTTTCTTTGATATTTTAACTTATGGTTTTCATCATGGCTAATCATTCGCCTATTTTAAAAGATGTTTAAACAAAAACCTTCTAAATTTGGCATAAAAAGGCCTTACACTTTAATTATTATTAATAATGGAAAACGTATGTAGCGCATATAATCTACTTTTTTAAATTACGGCTTAAATATGCACAGGTTTAATCGTACATTTCCATTGAATCAATTAATAGCTATAATAAAAAAAATCAGGCGTTTCATCGTTGGTACACCACATTTTCAAATTCTTCGTCTTGTATATGAGAAGAGTCTATGTTAAATACTTATAATTTTAAACGAAATCTGGGTATATATCTTGTATTTATGCAAATTCGGAATACATATCGTTTTCTAATTAGACCGCTTTTTCCAAATCGATTTGAAACCGATAGCCTGAAATCCACGCAAGACAACTCTTTGCGCAGGAGTTAGACAAATATAAAAGATTTGCCGCGTATGCGATCAACAACAAACATGTCTAGGAGTGCCTAAACTGCCTAATGACTCTGAAAAGCAAAAAGCAAAACAAGATCACCTTAAAGTTGGTTCCCGGACATGATGGCATAGAACGATATGAATAGGCTGACAAATTAGCCAAAAAAATGGCAGCCCTCTAACCTATGGGACCAGAACCGCAACTATGTGTATCGGAGTGTGCGCGTAAGTTGGAACTGAAAAAATGGCTTGAGAAAGTAAAACTCAATCTATAAGATTTATAAATCTTTCAAGAAGGATGGCGAAGAATCTCTCAGCAGACAGGAATTGAGAAAAGTAATAGGCTATCATCTAAAGAAGATGGACAGAGCAAAGAGAGAAACATGCCGACTGCCAGGAGGAACATTGCTTCCCGATTTACTCATCGTCAACAAGACAAGAGGATCTTTAACGTCCGCACCTGGCTCATGGCCTTATCGGACGCTTTGATTCTCAAGATGAGAGCTGACGCACTTCTGCATACGACGGAAAAGTGTTACCGCCGCAGCATTGGTGTAGTGGTGTCCCGGCCCCTAAGGGTCAGTAGCCACGCTCTCCGCTTGTCCACTCCGAATGGTCGGGCCTGCATTGTGCGTCAGGTCGTACGCCGCACGCAAGGGGCTAACGGGCCGAAATACATCAGCCCGTCCCCCCCCTCGCGTACTCCCTAGATAGAGAAGGCGACTCTATCTCTCTGAGTGTAGAGGCTCCTCCAGCGTAGAAACTTTCGGGAACGCCCCGACAGCGGTTTCGGATTAAAAAGTGGGATTGCTACCCACCCCCTAGATGAGTACTGCCTACGGACAAAGGTCTCTTATCAAGCTCAGCCTACACCTGCTGCACGTAATCGAGGGACGCCATAGGTCTAGCCTAGGTGGTCCGATCCTTCGCTTCCCCAAGGGTACCACGCCGGTCATACGCACAACAATGCAAAGCATACTCGTCAGAAACCGCCGATACCACTACCCTTTTCCAGTCGCTTACTCACGCATTCGAGGGACTGTAGCATGATCATGACGTCCTCAACGCTTACATGCTGTCGTCCGGTCGCAACGTTTCCCGTGAGGACCGGGGATAATACATTTGCCAGGAGGAACACCGAAGTATACGGCACGTCGAGCATTAGCCCGGTTACTGGACAGCCACACGGGTTTCTCACAACAAAAGAGGTCTGCGAAGAGGTGCGAAGGAAAATGTTTAGTCTCATAGTAAGAAATGCACTTTTCAAGGCATGGCTATAATCTATATTGGTCCCACAATAGTAACAATTAATAATATACAAATCAATAATACAGAATAATTTAGGTCGCAGTGGATGGAAGGATTGCCATAATTCAAACTCAACTACCCCCACCACCCAAAAAAAAAACACTAGACAAAATGAAGTGAGAAAAAACCAACCCTTTTTTTATTATTATTGAGAGTAAAAGAGCAAACGACTTAGAAGGACATTAAACAGAAATATCCCACTTCTTAAAAAACCATCGAGGCATTACAAATGTAATAGTGCGATGATGGGTAATTTTTTCCGCTTTAGCTCCTTATGGGGTTTCAAGCACATCCACGTTTATTCAATTTTATTCAAGCGAAACCACCACTACCGAAGATTATTATAATTAAATGACAACTAATCGAAAAACAGAAAATTTAAACTGATTAATTGATTAATAGAAAAATTAACAATTGAAATATTTTTTTAATTAAATATAATTAGTATAAGGACGGTTAAGTATGTAGAACAAGTTATGATAATAACAATAAAACTTTATATATTAAATATCGATAAAACATAGTACATTAAACAATTTATAAGTTTTTCAAGCATTGGTTTAATCGTTTAGTGAGTTTCTTACGACTTAAACAAAAAAGGAAAAACTTCATAAAGTAGTAACTATAAAAAGTAAAGATGATCCAAATTAAAGAATGTTCCCAGATTGTTGGCATTTTGATATTTTATCTAGCTGTTCTCGATGCGGCGGCTATTTTTTATAGTTCGGTGAAAGTGGCTGTGGACCTCCTGCCGAGTGAGGTCTCCTGGTCCTCGCCTTCCTTTGATGGTAGTACTTGCCTTCCATGTGGCGAGGACAATGGAGTGTATATATATATATATATATATTATGTGTGTGCGCGCGCGCGTGTGTGTGTAATACTTTAAACGAACTCTGCGCATCAAACGACAGGAACGTATTTGAAATTTATTATAAACGTAAATTTTAATAAATGGCCTAATCTACAACACTACGTAGTGTAAAAGCGACCCCACGATCCCTACCCTATTCTGAGACTATTTCTATCCTTACTTGCTAATGACAACCGTTTTCGAATTAAAGGGGTGAACCATCTTGTTGTTAAATAAAGCATACCCCCATCACGCATCTTCAGTCGGGCATAACTCAGAAATGGTCAATCCTATCAAAAGTATTTCAGTAAAAGTGCCATAAAATAAGAACTAGAATCGAATTTTACAACAGAACTACTGAATACTCATGAAAAAAAACACAAGTTAGTGTCATTTCCTAGCTACATGAAAAGGTTATGTTAAATCTGTTACCACCATGCGATTCCTAGCCAAAATTAACTTAGAGTTAGCAAAAGTCCATTTTTTGCTAAGACAATTAATTAAGGGTTTTAGTTGAGATGAAAAAAAGTTAATGGCACGAGAGGGATTGGAACCCACGACCTTCGGCTAGATACGCCGCTGCTCTACCACCTGAGCTATCGTGACCTCGATCCACTCGGACATCAACTCCCCATNGGAAAATTCAAAAGGTGGGGTTGAGATGGGAAGTTAGTGTCCGAGTGGATCGAGGTCACGATAGCTCAAGTGGTAGAGCAGCGGCGTATTTAGCCGAAGATCGTGGGTTCAAATCATGCTCGTGACACTGACTTTTTTATCTCAACCAATATCTTAGATTTATTCATTTATTTATTATTAGATAAATTAATTGAAAGATATTATTTCATCAGACCACGAAATCTAATGAATTATACATTACAATATTTTTCCGTAGGACTACAAGTTGATTTTATTTACACTGACTTTTCAAAAGCTTTTGATAGTACTGATCATACAATTCTACTACCGGAATTACAAAAATTAGGCATACATCTTAACTTATTCCGTTGGTTTAGATTCTATTTAGAAGGTCGAAAGTAAAATTAAAATCGGTAATTATTCATATATCGTGAAATGCGGTCTGGTGTGATGTAAGTTTCAGAAAAACATTTTCTTTATCGTGCCAACGTTTCGATCTTTACTGGGATCATCTTCAGGGCCTTGTGTTGCCTGCATTTCAATAAAAAAGTTCTCTAATTGATAGCCGAAGTATTCTGAAGACATCACCAACAATGAGAAGAAACTCGCATCGGCTATCCATCATAGAATTTTTTATTGAAATGCCGACAACACAAGGCCCTGAAGATGATCTCAATAAAGATAGAAAAGTTTGGCACGATAAAGAAAATGTTTTTGTGATACTTACATCACACCAGTCCGCATTTCACGATATCTGAATAATTACCGATTTTCATTTTACTTTAAGCATTCGACCTTCTAAATAGAATCTAAACCAACGATATCTGAATAATTATCGACTAACGGTCACTAATCACATTAACATCGGTATTGTCGCATAGTTTTCTAGCAACTTCTGGAGTTCCTCAAGGGTCGCACTTAGGAGCTTTTCTTTTTAAAATCTATATAAAAGATATCTCTGATTCTCTACCATCCATTATGACTTAACTTTTTGCTGTTGATTTAAAAATATTCATAAAATTTACTTCTGTTTCTGACTACTTACAACTTCAGCATGCCTTACTAAATCATAATAATTGGTGTTCAACAAATAATATTCTTTTAAATTCTGACAAATGTTGAGTTATGACTTTCCATAAAACAAAATATCCTATCAAATTTAACTACGCCATCTTAGACACGATCCTAATTAGACATGGCATTGTTAAAGATCTTGGCATCATTGTTAACAGTCAGATAAACTTTCACAGACACATTAATAAAACTATTACTAAAGCAAATAAAACTTTAGGACTAAACATGTCATGACCCAGTAGCATTTAAAATTTTATATACTTCCACTGTAACACCAATATTAAATTACTGTTCACCGTTTTGGGCTCCCTTTTAATCCGCCCATATCAATCGCATAAAAGCGGTTCAAAAAAGATTTTTACGCCTGATACCTTACAGAACAATTGGAGCATACAGAGATACTCCATACTCATCGTTAATGTCGGATCTGAAATTGACGACTAATTTATACAGAAGGAAATTCTTTGATTGTATATTATAGTATACCTACACCGTACAGCCTACCTAACTCTGACAGCTGCTTGTGCCATAATATGCCTTCATTTATTACCACGTCGGCCAAAAACTATGTCAGTCTGTCAGGTGTTTGATTCAGTACTTTCATAATTTATTTCAAATGCAGGCTCAAAGTGTGACAGAAGAGTGGCGTGACCGAGCACTCAATATATAAGATGTAGTCTGGGGTGCTAATTGGCACGCAGAGCAGTTTCTTGATGAAGCATTTCTGGGCCTTTACTATTTCCTTCAAGTATAAGTAACCACAGACCTGCGCACCATAACATACCACAGACCTCAGGGTGCTGTTGAATATCACCATCTTTTTCTCTAGTGTGATCTTCTTGTTGGTCATTATTTTGCGCCACAGACTATTAACGGCGTACTTAGCGTTGCTGGCCTTCTCTCTGCAGTGGTGCTTCATCTTCAAGGACTTAGTGAAATTGATACCAAGGTTCAGCAGCAGTTTACGCAGTCCACTCTTTCACTTTTAAAGAACCATCTTTCATTTTTCGTAAGTCTTCCGCCTCCCTGCCGACAGACCATAATTTGGGATTTTTACAGATGCAATTTAAGGTTCCACTTGTCGCAGTAATCTTCTAAATCCCTTATCATGAGCTGCATACATTAGTGCCCTTATTGTTCGTCCGTTAATTATTACCCCTCCGCATAGTTCGTCCTCCAGGTCGCTAAGGAAGATAAAAATAAATATTGTATCATTAATATTGAATTTGATTATAATCTATCATTGATAATTAGTTAATGATGTAGATAAATGATATAGTTTTAATACATATTTCAATTTTTTTTCAATTCATTCTAAACTGTTTGTTTGTTTTATTCTTTTGTTATTATTATAAATATTTTTAAATGTATGTAAATTTATTATACTCTTAATACTTTTATTGCATACAATTGTAATTGGGCAACCGCAAATAAATTAAATAAGCAATATTTCAGTAGCTCAATAGCCTTATCTGATGAAAGAACTGTAAATAATCTCTAACAGACTAAAAAATAAATCTGATTTCATCTTGTATTATTAAACAGAACAATCTTTCGTTTAGGTTACTTCGTATCTAAATTTCAATAATTTTTAAAGCTACTTGTTTAAAAAAATCGACGCTTAAGACTTACATATTCTTCACGGCATCATGGAAAAAGTTTCAATCTTGGGTAAACTGCTTCTGGCATAATCCTAAACTTACTCTTACCGTATATTTTGTTTGTAATGAATAATAATCAAGAAAATAGAAAAAGTTTGGTCGTTACCGTTTAGTTCGATCTGCCTACCTCGCTATTTTTGGCGGTATGTTCACACCTAACACCGACGTGATGCCGAAGTTCTAACAGACCAAAACTATGTGACCAAAGTACAGATTCATCACTCAAGATCAGAAGAGGAAATTTTACCGTTGAAAACGTCAAAGACACTCCGAAGAATTGTAGTGAAAAATATCACTAAAAAGATGTCTAATTTCTTGCCAAGTTTGAAAAAAAAAATTCTGGAAAAATATGTTAATTTCTGTGACTATTCGAATATGCAGACCAGTGTCAAAAACTTAGTCGAAAGAATAAATATTTAAACTTGAATTACCTTAGAATTTTGAAAAATATGGTCTAAGGTGAAAACCCATTGGAAAGTCTTAATGGGTAAACTTTTTGGGAGGATGTTGGTCGCATTGTGAACATATGACACATTGTTTCTTTTGTCGTCTATTCCCAAACTCTGCAGTCGTTCAACCTCCGCCGCTTCCACACTTGCCTAGCTACATTTCAAGACGGTGCTTTGTTTAAAACGGTAATTCATTGAACAGTGATATAAAAGTCAACGCAGGAGGATTTAACCATGACCTGCGTATACAACAATAATGTAGTGCGTTTGAAAAATCACTATTTAAAAAAATAGTAAACTCCGATTTTCTCAACTTATTTTGTATTTCTGGGCCTCGTAAACGACAAACAATATCCGGGTGTCGGGATTTTTTGACAGTGTTTTCGCAATAACATAAATAAACAGTGGCATTTTAAAAATTCTAAACTAAGTAAGATGATGTAGAAGTCAGAAATTGCCCAGATGTCATGTTTTTAGAGAAAAGTTACTGAATGTGTCACATCTGACAGAAAGGTGCTTTGCCTTACATGGTGCGACCAGGCTTGGTCCCTGACATAAATATGGCAGTCAGGCGGTCGGGTCAGTTTTTCGGTCCGCTGTTACACTTCTTTAATGGAATTTCCTTACGTATAGAATGGTATATGCTTTGTGGTGTATCCGTATAAATGTATATGTGTGCATGTACGTATTTCTAAATAATTAAAATTTTGGGTGTATGAATAAAGACATGGTCGTTGACGGAAGACCAAGGCCCGAATTGCACGGAGGGTAGGGCTGAAAGGTCTTCACCGTTGATAGCCCACGAGGATAAAAAAAAAAATCAATAAATAGTCCATACCGGCCAAGTAGGACTAATCCGGTGATAGTATTAAACGATCGATTTTCTAGTCTCAGGGTGTCTAAAGTTTCTAAATAAGGATTGATGAAACGTGATCCAAGGAAAACGTTTAATTATTTTTAATTAAAACTTCAGAAGGAAAATTGCAAGTGGGGCGATAGCAGTTAACAATCTGGCATAATTTTGCCCGCTTCCCGGCAACAAATCCTACCATGCCTGGAGAATAATCTTGTTTGAACATTGCTCCGTCGGAGATGGAGGAGAATGGCGATCGTTCCTTGACGGACAATGCCTTTCACCATCTTGCAATCTAACTTTCTAACAATTACAGTCAGAGCCGTAAATGGGGCCAAATTTTTTGGGCATTGGCAGCCAACACGTAACTCATAGATTAGAGCTGCCGTTTTCACGCTGAACAGTGAACTAGAGTTAATCTATTCTAAATATCCGGCTGGTTAGAAGTTATCGTTCGTTAAAGGTTGATTTAAAACAATCCATAAAACTAAAATTACACCAAATTAACCCCGGTTATCATAACTAATTTTTATTCTAACTTAACTTCTTCTTTTCATCCAAATTACCAATAAACAACATAAACTGCCTCATCACTGTATTTCATTTATTTTTTTGAACAAATTTCACGTTGCCTTGCTTTTGTGGATCATCATTGAAAAACAGAACTATTTTATTTCAGTAAGGATGTTAATGATCGATGTGCGGTTGATACTTGTAGAAGTCGATCAGGGATGTGGTCCAACGAACAAAACTTGTATATGTTTACCACAGGGCACTGCAATAGGTAAACAACATTTTCTATTATTAACAGTGTTAACATGTACTCCAACAAATAATTACAAAATTTACGAACGATTCATTGAAAAAAAAATGTAAGGAATTTTGAGTCCACGTAGACTCTCCATTAAATGTTAATTTCACCTAATTTAAAAACAGATATTAAAACTTGAGTGTAATATAGAGTATTTTTAATTACTATAAAAAGTAGTTTATTTATTTTTTTATATTTTCAATCATGTGTTTATGCAGTTGTGACATGATTGTTATATTTGGGGGGTATACACATTAATAGGATTAAGTTCACTAATTTCGTGGTCCGCTTGAAAAATTAATTTATTACAATTAATTAAGGTTTTTAGTTGAGATAAAAAAGTCAATGGCCCGAGCGGGATTCGAACCCACGATCTTCGGCTTGATACGCCNCAAGTGGTAGAGCAGCGGCGTATCTAGCCGAAGATCGTGGGTTCGAATCCCGCTCGTGCCATTGACTTTTTTATCTCAACCAAAAACCTTAATTAATTGTAATAGGATTAAGGTAGGCACAATCGTCACAAGGTAATCTCCCTGGGAATAGCCTCGTACAATCTGTAAACTCACTATTGTTTTCGATTGATAAAAAAAAATTTTTTTTAATTGCTGAAGTCCATCATTTTGTTTTGTAAATAATTATTATATTATAATTTTCATAACTAAGGACTTTTAAAGTAGAGTCCATCTGCACTTCAGATCCCTTACTTTTTATTTTTTGTCATGAATCGTACGTAAATTTTTAATTGAATAGATACTAATACTGTTAATACCAAGTAAAATTGTTTACCTATTGTAGTACTCTGAAGAAGGCGAAATATATACGCAGAAAGCTTTGTAAACTAATAAAAGTTTTGTTCGTTAGACTACATCGTTAGATCCACTTTTATTTTATTTCAGGAAGTAATTTTCTATTAGATCAACTGATTTCTATAGTAAGAAAAAGCACTACAAATCGAAGAATTTAAACCAAAATTTCAATATATTTGGAAATTGTAAATTAATTCAACGATATTTTGTAAACATTTTCAAGCCAAGATATGACAGACAGAATGTTTTCAAATCATATTCAAGCGTATTTTTTGAGTGTTTTAAAGTTTTTCCTGTTGAAGGAAAGGAAGAATTACCATAGTGGAATACACCTTTCCAATTCATTAATTCTGGCCGTCTCGCTTGACGTGAACCCTTCAAATTGTCAATTTGGGCAGAAATAACGTTCACAATTGATGGGTTTTTCTTCCTTGACATAGACACGGAAGGTCATACCCGCGTTCAACTTTATACAACAATAATTTAGGCCTTGATCGTTTATTTTATGTTTTCATAATGACAGCGACGTTGATCTCTATTGTAGAATAGCAAATTATATGAGTTAAGAAAAAAATGTTATGAACCATTGCAGTTCGTATGTCATATGGCAATTTAATTGAAGTATATTTGTATCTTTACAGTTAGTTTATGTTGAGAAGATGAAAACATAACTACTCAATCGATCTTTGTCCATTGGACCATTTAAAAAACATGTAATACGTTCTTCTCTTCAAATATATTGGAAACCTGGAACCACGAGCCTGTTTTTTTTTATTTATTTTTTTTTATTTATTTTTTTTTTTACTGTGTGTATATATATATTGTTACGATCTTTTTGTTCAATATTTTCAAACTACATTAATTCCCTGGCTTTAGAAATCGTTATTAATTAATCTTAATAAAAGACTTTTTTACGTTACTTATCGTAAAAATAAAATTTTTAAAAATATGTAAACGGTTTATCCATATTTTACGAAAAATTATGCCATTGAAATTGAAAAAACAATAAAAACACTTACCAATTAACTGTCGTGCTTATGTTTCTACTTTTGTGTTCCTCTTTAAAAAAATAACAACAGAATTTTAAATAAAATAAATGGCATACAAATGAAAGATAAATATGGCTCTTTATGTTATATCGTAATATTTTCAAAATATTCATAGCAAGGTACAATCTGGAGAGACGAGAGGCGTAAAAAGTGTGCCAACAAAGAAATTAAGAGAATTGTAATTTTTAAAGAATGTAAAAAATTTAAATCTTTCTTCAGGCTACCCCAGTTATCCCATTTTTTTAAAGGGTTGGCTTAGAATTATGGAAATCATTTCTTTCCCCGCTAACTTGGTAGATTTCTTGTGGAACCCCAATAAATTACAGTACCTTCGAAAAAGCACTGTAATTTATATTACAGCATTTATATTATAGCATTTTCCTCGGTGCCTCTTTGCGGACCTTCTCTGATGTGAGAAACGTCCATCTAAATGGCAGTAACCGGAATAATGCTTTACATTCACAAAGGACATGTGACCGTGTCTCTGATTCCTATCGATAGAGTCGGCATGCTTCTGTCTCTTCTTTGCCCATCTTCTTCAGATGATATTTAAGAAAGCAGTTTCCTGTATAGAGGCCTATCATTTTTGTAAAATCCTGCCTGTTGAGAGAGAGAGGTGTTCCTTCCTTCCGTTTTGAGAGATTTATGAATCTCTTTGATTGCCTGTACGTGGTGTGTATGCCCAGTGTTTGAGTTTTACTTTCTCAATCCATTTTTTCAAGTTCCAACTTAAGCACACATTCCGGTGGACGTAGTTGTGGTTCTAGCCCCTTGGGTTAGAGGGATGCCCTGTTTTTAGTTAGTTGGTCGGCCTATTCCACTTTCTTCTATGCCTTCATGTACAGGAACCCACTTTAAGGTCACCTTAGTCTGTTTTCCCAGAGTCATTAGGCAATTTAGGCACTACCAGATATGCTTGGGGTTGAAAACGTTTTTAGGTTTTAAATAAAAATATTTTTAAAAAATGGTCGAGGTTACAATGAATGAAACCCAAGCATACGAGATCTTTGCATTACTTTTCCATAATGATTAGTATTATCGTGCGCATTTCCTGTTTATATATGTTTTATCCCTGCAATGTATGTATCAAATAATAACTCGTCTACTCAATTGATTTCAATGTTAATGATTTGAAATGACTTTTTTCTTCCTTCAAATGTTAAAAAAGTAAAAGAATAATTTATTATTTTTTCTTATTTATTTTGAACGTTAAATATTATATTACAGAATATAACAAACTATCCAACGTGAAAAAATGTTTGTTCACACGTAGATAAATATGTACTTGGCACAGGTATGTTAAAGATGGTAAACGCTTTATGCTTGTTTGCAATTTTTTCAATGGAAGGGAATTGCTGAAAATGGAAATTACCTCCGTGCCCCAAGATAAAATGGATAGGTCCACAAGAGGCGCCGAAAGTGAAAGTAACTTTTGCGAGAAAATCAATAAGTTCGAAGAGAAAAGGACGCCGGTATAAGTATTGTCGAATCCCCTAACGTGTTTTCACCGGGCAAGGGGAAATGTAATTAATTGCCTTTGTGTTCTCTTTTACAAATGAAACGTCGGCCCAGCTGGGCTTATCGTACTTAAATTTTTGACAGTTAATTACATGCATAAATATATGTTAACATATAACATGTAATATATAACATATTACATGTAACATATAACATGTAATATATAGCATGTAACAAGTAATATATAACATGTAACATATAACATATTACATGTAACATATAACAGGTAATATATAAGATGCAACATATAACATATAACATGAAACATATAACACGTAACATGTAACACCTAACATCTAACACGGAACATGTAACATATAACATGTATATATAATATATATTATATAACATGTAACATATAACATATTACATTATAAAAAAATAATTTGGAACACATAAAATAGTTGGAATTGGCTTTTTTATTTACTTTCAAATTAAAACGAATGCTAACTAACAAAACAGCGAAGGCATTTCAAGAACGTTCCACATCACCAAGATTAAATACATTGTCAAACTCGCTGTCCATAAAGGTTCACTCAACACGGAACTTTGCTCTCTGGTAAATGGTAAAACTTTGAAGCACTTAATGCAAACTATCTCGAAAAGCCCATAAGAAAAACGCAACACCACAACACCCTTAGGATTTTGGCAATTTCTGATTTTACTGAATTACTAAGCTAAGTTTTTCTTATTCTTCCCAGTTTTTGTGGACAGAAATATACAATTCAGTTGCAACTTCATTCAACTTTTAGTTTTTAGGTAATTTTTTTCAATCGACTGCAGTGATAATGATGATGATGACGATAATTGGAAGCAGGGTTTTTGTATTCCACAAGTACTGCAGTTGTTAGGTTATTGCACTTTTCCAACTCCCTTACTTCAGTTCATTTCGATTTTTAGTTTAAGAAGTATCAAAGCTATAAGGCCTCAATTCAGTGGTTACTTTGCCCTTGAAGACAGCATGGATGTCCCTTTCTTCTATGCCACTTCTCTTTTTCTGTTTGCTCGTACCCTTTCCGAGATGGAAGAATGTTCGTTTTTCTTATCAGAATTAAAGCATATGACCTTATAGGTATTACGGATTCCTCTTTTGGCCAGATTGCCAGTTGGCTCGTTTAGTATTTATTTGTGCCCTGACACCCAAGGTTAAGTTGTATTTTCCCAAATTTTGGTTGGTTGTCATTTTCGGTGAGGTTTTTTTTACCATGGGGTTATTATGTCTGACCCTACTAGTGTTGGCCCATTCTGAGATGTAAGATTCTAATTTTGATCTGTTATCCAATTGATAAGTTCTAAATCTATAATGGGTCTACTCATCTGGCGAGTTTGTCTGCTTTTTCATAACGAAAATTTTTCTTTCTTTCCTATAACCCAACATATTGGCATGTGGTAATGTTTTCCTAGAGGTTGGATTTTTTTTGTATATTAATGGACAGTTATGGTTTTGATATTTTTGTGCGTTAGTTGTTTAAGGTCGCTTGGCTGGTAATTTTCTCTGTAATATTTTCAATGGCAATAAAATTGCCTAATATAGAATTCAGGTGGCATGACCGAGGAGTTCATCGCTAATGAATTTTATTGCTCATATTTTTTGGTTTGCACGAAATGTAACTCGACCAGTTTCTTCTCTGGTTTTTTGAATCCATCTTATACCATGAAGTTTCATTTTAGTTCATTTTGATTTATTCTACCTTTTGTTGTCTGTTAAACTTTTCAGCATGTTGGAAAAGGTGTTTGTCTATTTCTAAAAATGTGATTTTCGTATTTTTATTTTTCTATCCCCAAAACGTTTAGTTATCATCCAATATATTTATTTATGAAGTCTGTATGAGCTTTTCCTAGATATTCCTGAATATTTTCACAAAGGAGTTAAGGGTGTCTCAAGTAGCTGATGGGGCCCAACGATCCATAAGATTGCCAATCATTCCGCCAATTATAAGTTGATTTTGTTGATCACCATGATGAATAATCATTATATTAATGAGCCCTAGGATATTTTAGGTCAGACAAACCTGATGCATAGCCAAGATGCCAGTTCTGGTTGTAGCCTCTAAGATTTACCTTTTTTGTGTTAAATCATTTTTATTACATTAAACATTATTAAAATAAATTAATATTTACCTCTCATCGACGAGACTTGAAAAGAAAGTTCCACATCTTTCTTGCAGTCCTAGCAATTAAAAACTTTTAAAAATCTATTCTTAAACAGAGTTTCATTCAAAAATATAAAATCTTTGAGTCAGTTTTCTAGTAGTTGGAACATAAATATAAAAATAAATATTTCCTTTGTTTAACAAACATAAAGTTTTCTGATTAGTATGAAAGTCAGTGTCAAAGACGATCTGTAGTAATGTGTAAAACACAATAATATTTTTACGTACTCAACCGCCGTACTTTTACAATAATTATTTCTAAAATTAAAGTATCCAATGTAATTCGAGATCTAAGGTTTCACAGATATTCGACAACTGGTAGCGTAAGATAATTATTTCACATAGCCGACAAAATGATCCATTTCTCAAACAGTTATTGACAAGCGATAGAAATTAGATTGTCCTCACAGTTCAGCAGCGATGTTCTGAAATAGGACAATTAAGGACCGAATTAACTGTAGCTTGGGGCATTCTGAGATGTTGAATGTTGACTGACATAGTGAACTTTTTAGTTATTTTTGGTGTTTTTTTTTCTCAAATATATTTGCTGTCGTGATCTGTTCGGATCTGTACAAAAGAAAGGGAAATTACCTATTCCTCACTGAAGATGGCGCAATGACGAGACGCGTTTGATTAGTTTGAAAAACCCGTGAGTGAAGACGGACCCAATAAAGGACTCAGTGCTATTAATTAAAGTTATTAGCAATTAATTAAAACTAATTAAAGTTATTAAGTTGACAAAATCCAGTGGCTGTAGAATAGAAATATCGTATATCGTATAATTAGAAAAATCGAATGAAGAACAAGCAATTCAATGAAAATAGCAATATTTACAAGGTAACAAGGTTATAAATAAGATAAAAGATAAATTGCAAATAGCACTAGGGCAAAAGTTCCCGAAATTTATACAGTTTTGTTTGATGGGTCCTCGAATTTGAAATTAATGAGATACCTTATGAATCCGAAAACAAGACCGAACGGCTGTTTATCATACAGCCTATGTCGTCTAGTGACAAGGATCCACCAAGTCTCCTTAGCATCCAAAGCGATACGGAAATTATCTTGAGGAAAACGAGTTTTGAAAGACTTATATACGGGGTCTCAGCTTACATGTGTCACCCCTTGTACTCTCAAAATCTGTTCAACGTATAAAATTGGTCAAGCGGACCACGAGACTAGTGAATTTAATAAGTTTAAAATGAAGTATACTTCACTAAAGCTCTCCGTGGCCATTTCATTTGTCGCCGAGAGTCAAATTGATTACACGACATTTGAAAAATGGCAAAAAGGAGGGAAAATTCGAAAGGTGTGATTGAGATGGGAAGTTAGT
Organism: Cimex lectularius; assembly: GCF_000648675.2. Lineage (NCBI taxonomy): Eukaryota > Metazoa > Arthropoda > Insecta > Hemiptera > Cimicidae > Cimex > Cimex lectularius. The sequence continues at coordinate 773,621 of NW_019392963.1, read as the reverse complement.
GTCAGAGTGAATCGAGGTCACGATAGCTCAAGTGGTAGAGCAGCGGCGAATCAAGCCGAAGATCGTGGGTTCGAATCCCGCTCGTGCCATTGACTTTTTTATCTCCACTGAAAACCTTAATTAGTTGTAAGATATTAATTGGTCAAGCGGACCACGAAACTAGTGAATTTAATTCTATTTATGTTTATACATAAAAGGTTTTGCATTTTTCGAGCACCATAGCAAACACCACCTTAAATGAACTCCTATTTTAATTCCATTTAATTTGTTTAATAATTTCTTGGTAGCAAAGTAAAATTTCCATAAATAAATGTTACTTTGTTATGGTTTATATCAGCCTTAGTAATATAATTGTATTTAAAATAGCAGGGATGACACGAATTTGAAAAAGAGATACACCCTCATTTCCTTCGTAAAGATTTACAGAAATACAAGTGGTGAGGGGGACGGCAGCGGGCACAAATCGCTGTACCTGTACCTCAGAGCTATAGGGACTTTCAAATTTATATAGTTTATGTGTGTTTGTGCTGTGCTTGTATTGTGTGTGAAGTGTTAGTGTAGTGTTTATGTTAATACATTAGGATGAATGTAATTTATTTGCGTGAAAGGAAGGGGTTATTTACCCCGCCCCGAGGAATATCGAGTACTCTGGGGGAGTGAATGTGACCAGACTTCTATGTTTGTGGCGATATATATGTTATGTATTGTATGTTGTGTATCTATTCTTAAATTGACAACCTGAGGTACTAACAAGAGGCTAGCATTTTAAAATAATGACGTAATATACAAGTAAAAGCAGAGAGTCGGTAACCAAATCGAGATGCTCAAATGGCTGCAGTTCAATACAAAATACGCGAGAAAGACACATCTAACCTTTCTAATAGGGGAAAGAGGAACATCTCTCCTCTGATCTAGAAAACAAAGCGGTTGTGTCCGTTCCTACATGTAAAAAAAACCATTTGACAGGGTCTGGCACCCTGCCTTGTTTTATAAACTTAAACACTTCCTACCCACTCCTAATTATTTTAGCGTGAAATCCTACCTGGCCGACCGCTGCTTCAGAGTGAAGTACGGTAACGAGTTCTCTGGTATCGGACCGATACAAACCGGCGTCCCACAAGGGAGCATTCATGGTCCCATCCTTTACATCATCTACACTGCTGACCTACCTGCACACCCCAATACCATCATTAACGCCTATGGACCCGATACCGCAATTTTGTCCTCTAACTCGAATCCTACCCAAGCTACATCGAAGAACACCTTGAGCTTATTACCAACTGGTACAACCCGATGTGGACGAGACTGAACTAGGAAAAATTTACGCTAATAACTTTTACGTTAAAGAAAAAACAGCGTTGCCTTAGGCTATACGCCAACAACAAGGAATTACCAACACCCACAGCAATCGACGTACGTGGACTGTACCTAGACAGGAGACTGACCTGGATTGAACAGATTCAACTGAAGCGATAAGAACTGAACAGACGACTCGGACGGCTAAAACGACTGATAGAACTAAAATCAGAAATGACTTTAACAAAGATCCTAACACCTCAAAAAACAATAATTCGACCTGACAGTAACCTCAACATTCTCTTCGTTCCCGTTTCCGGAAATTCCACTCTTAACTATTTGTCCCACCATAACCTTTTCATTCTAGTGCTTTCCACTATCTCTAAACCTAATAATCGTCCACGTCCTTAATCTTTAAACGATCTTGTCCAGGGCCCTACTCTCACCATAATTACTTACAAGCAAGGGAATGCCAACCTAGGATGGCTTCTAAAACCATATGTCCCCCATAAGAAGTGCTGACAGAAATGCACGTGACCGAATGAAAGAAAATCAGAAGACCAAATCTGTAAGATGCATGTATGTACAGGATAGAAATCTAACTTATAAAATGTAAAGATTGAAGAATTTGTTTTCTAAATGGATAATAAAATCATTATCTGAAAGAGGAATATGTTAACATAATTTTAGAATGACTGTTGGTTCAAAATTGATTCACCTGAGACGAACGTTGGATGGGTAAAGCAATATTATTTGGTCATTAATTTAGTCATTATCAATCATTTTGCTCTGCCTATCCTCGTAGGGTTGGTCGGTCAGATATATTTCGCCGTGTCTATGTGATTTCTGTTAGATAAGCGGTAACGAACGTCTCACGATGGGGGCTTCGGTGGCCGCAACGTAGGCGTTGACACGGCGCTCATCACTGTAAGGCGTAAAGTCCCGGGTTCGAATACAGCGGCTCTGAATTCGAACCCAAATACTACCAATGGGCTTTTTTTCAAAATCGCCGGCGCCCCGAGGGTTGATATCTGCTGTTGCGAACCCTCGTAAAAAACCTTAAAAAAACAAAACAAAAACTACTCATTTTCAAAACACGAACCAACTACCTCAAAACCGAAGTTATTTTATTCATTGGTCCCTCCTCATGAGCCCCAATGGATTCAACAAACAATTTTTACTATTGTCATAGCTAAATAGGATAATAAATTATCCTGATTATTTACTAGGGATAAAGTGATTTGATCGTATTTTTAAGCAGGTGGTGAATTTTTCGACGCATCACAGGAAAATCAATGCACATCCCTGTTTATAGAATGAGAGCTAGTCTCAGAGATATTGGTACCACCTAATTTTCTTCTATAACAAAAACAAAAATTTTTTCTAAAGAATTGTTTACCGTTTACTCTTTTTCTAATTTATAGACGTTCCAAAAATACAATACATCTTTCTCCCCTGCAATGTTCATTTTTTCACGTTGAAATAAATATTTATAAAATAAATAAATACATTTAACGTATAAATATCGCTTATACAAAGTGGATTTTCTTTTCTAAGAAATGTTTATGAAAAGAGTGTATAATTCACTGGCTAAAAAAAATATTTACGCTGCTGGCGATAAGGGTAAGGGGTTGAAACGATTGAAATCTCCCTACTAAAGAAGAGGATTTTTGTTAAGGCATCGTTAATTAGAGGGCAAACGACCTGGTGGCGGGAAAAATATGAAAAAAGTATCTGTAAAAATGAGACGGGTTAAAAAGAGCAATCAATCTCTCTCAGTCCAAGTACGCGTCGCGAAGTTGCTACCTCGACGTAATTATTAGATTGAAAAACACTGAGGAAATTTGTTAGTTGGCGATGTTTTCAGAGAAATTTTACCAAACTAGTCAGGTTCATCACACGTTTAGTCATTATTTTTCATCGTCAGTCACAAGTTCATGATAATTTCATAACCTATGCATATTTATATTTATTTATGCATTTATTTGTATCTGGCGATTTGCTACAAAAACATTTTAAAAAGTATCAGAATAAGTTTTGGTGTATCCACATCCTAGGAAAACACGATAAGAAAACCATAAAACATATTTATCAATACATACATATATATATATGTATGTATTGATAAATATGTTTTATGGTTTTCTTATCGTGTTTTCCTAGGATGTGGATACACCAAAACTTATTCTGATACTTATATATATATATATGTATGTATGTATGCATGTATGTATTGATAAATATGTTTTATGGTTTTCTTATCGTGTTTTCCTAGGATGTGGATACACCAAAACTTATTCTGATACTTATATATATATATATATGTATGTATGTATGCATGTATGTATTGATAAATATGTTTTATGGTTTTCTTATCGTGTTTTCCTAGGATGTGGATACACCAAAACTTATTCTGATACTTATATATATATATATATGTATGTATGTATGCATGTATGTATTGATAAATATGTTTTATGGTTTTCTTATCGTGTTTTCCTAGGATGTGGATACACCAAAACTTATTCTGATACTTTTTAAAATGTTTTTGTAGCAAATCGCCAGATACAAATAAATGCATAAATAAATATAAATATGCATAGGTTATGAAATTATCATGAACTTGTGACTGACGATGAAAAATAATGACTATATATATATATATCACAGCTATGGAAACAATTATGTAATTTTGTACTTTCCGATCATTTCGCTCTGTCAATTCTAGCTGAATGTAAGTGACTAACACGTCGATAAACAAAACAAAGCCCTGGCATAATAGGCCAAAAAGACCAGATGTGTCAGGATCATTACACCGCAAGCAAGAAGATAATAAAATTTACACAACTGTTTTTTTAAGAAACAAATATACCAATACATTTTATGTGGAGGTATTTCAAAATTTATTTCGGTTATAAATTTTTATTTATTCACAGGCAGTCAAAATAGCATAAGTTTAATGAAACAAGAAAAATAAAGAAAAGTTGGTTGTTATTGCTAGAGATTTTGTAGTTTTTGACCAAAGGTTGACAACTTAAATTCGGTCATTTATTTTATCTCTCCCATTTTTCCTTCCTATTCGTCACAAATCTGTGTAAATGTTTTATCAACTGGTTATTTCGCATCCTTTTTATAAAAAACACTGAACTGTTCCATGAATGGGTCGATTTAACGAATCCCTTTTAAATAAAAGAAAATTTAAAAAAAAACCTGCAAAGTGTGCAAAACATAACTGTTTTATAGGCAACCCACAATCCCCTTCTATCGCAACCCCCTATTAACCCTCTAAAAAATCAGAAGAGAGTGAATTGAGCAGGCAAACGAAAGAATTGACCACATTAATTAACACACCCGGCGGAAAATGTGGTGCGATCGGGCAACAATTTACGCAACTTGCGAAAAACTCTAAACATTAATTATCGGCCTTTGACGACATAAGCTGTTCCGGCTCCTTCGATTCCATCGTTACTTTCAATATCAAAACGATGGCAGGACTTATTGTGGCTTATAACATCTCATAAGACCCGAACCCAACGACTCTGAATAAAGACGTTGAAATTGATTAACCCTACGGGGCGACTCACCACCGCTTTACAACTTTTCTTCGATCCTTGCAGAATGAAATAAAACAATTGGCAGTAAGTAGTGCTTACATTATTCTCAGGATCATTTTCAAAAGTATTGTACACATCATTCGCGTAAGATACGATAACAATAAATTCACTAGTTTCGTGGTCCGCTTGACCAATTAATATTTTACAATTAATTAAGGTTTTTAGTTGAGATAAAAAAGTCAAACTTCCCATCTCAACCCCACCTTTTGAATTTTCCCTCCTTNAGTGGTAGAGCAGCGGCGTATCTAGCCGAAGATCGTGGGTTCGAATCCCGCTCGTGCCATTGACTTTTTTATCTCAACTAAAAACCTTAATTAATTGAAATAACAATAAATGTAAAACAAATGAAAGCACATTGTAGCCAAAAGGCGGGCAGTGAACGTTATCGTTCTTACCCCTGAGTGTGCAGAACGTTTAGCCATAATAAATAGTGTGATAGACCAGGTAATAAAATCTAATTTTTTTACAGTTAAACTTTGAAAAAAAAATTATAAAATAATTTTTTCTACACCTGTTATTCATTTTGTCTAGTAGTAATCTTTATATTGTTTCGAATTCATTTAATGTCAGTACAGTTTTAATTGCGGACGGCGCTGTTCAATCCGTCAAAGCATTCAGACCTAATCTTCAGATATAAGGTACCAACTAGCCTCCTGGACTACTCAAAAATTCTAAGCGAAAACAAAGCTTTTGGGTCTGGTAAAGCCAAAGACATGGTAAATAATTTTAAAAAATAACGAAGAACTGCTGATTTGACACTGCAAAATCCAAAGGTATTAACACGTGGAAAAAAGATTATAAAACGTTGAGTAATGTGCGACTATCTGTAGGCTACCTGCGAGTTGGATTCCATGTACCTCAGTTATGAATAGTGCTTTCCTTTGGGGTGATTTGACCTCCGTGACCTACAAGTACAATCCTTTGCTTGTTTTTCATTACAAAGTAAGAGCAGAATAAAGCAGTTAATACTAACAAGTAGGTTAAATTTTGGACATTGCCGATCCCCCTAGAATCACTTTCAATGACCCGTGAATTGCACTTAATATATAGATCTTGGGTTAGGCTGTCACCAAGAAACATTTCTTACTGTCGTCCTATAATTTTGCTGCCTTGAGAATCTTCCTGAATCTACCATTTGGAAAGCAGTGTTTTTTCATTCCTTAACTTTTGCAGCCTTCTGTATAATTTTACTTTTCTTAGTCCTTAGATCAATTCGCCTTGATCCTTCTCTTAAGAAGTATTAGGTTATTGCTGGAATTCCTTTCTTTGGGAAATAACGACAAATTGGCAAAAATATGAGATGCAAGCACCTCATTCCTTAATATATTAATGAAGGAATCATTGGATATACCCATGTTGTTTAAGTGTTTTCTCGTACTGCCATTCCTTTCAATTTTACCTTCTCTAGCTGCAGCGATGCGTTTGCCAGTTTTTGTTCGGCTTCATTAATCTTAGGTTTCTGTTTCATGACATCTCTGCAGTTTGTCCACCTCCCCTTTTGTTCCTTGTGGATTATTCCAAGGCCTTTGCAATCTTGGATCCCTACTCCTAACTGGATGAGAAAAGACCGACGAAGGCACATATCGACCCGGAACCTTTTGCGAAATACCAAATTGCCAAAAACCTATATACAACGGAAAATGGGCTACAAATAAGTCGTTGGTTCAATCGGAGCTTATCCAAGGACAGAAGCATTCGATAACGATAATTAAAGAATAGTATTTGAACCTAATGGCAGTTTACCTCTAGTTCTATAGAGCTAAGGACTATAATGAAGGTGAAGAAAAAGAAACTACTGGACATGTCCTCCTGCTAGTGCAAAGTCCTTCTTCCGTCAAAGTTCTCGCCAAAGCTTTGCTAGTGGTCTTAAGGTTAACGAAGAGCTCTAGACAATGGCGGAAATTCTGGGTCCCGGTTTCATACCATCTTCACGGAGGAACTAGGAAGAAAGCGTAAATTTGAAACTTTTTTCTTATAATTTGCGTATTGCCACGTGTATGTTTTTATCTCAAGAATTTTTACTCATTGGAGTTATTAAAGAAGTTGATATTTTTCTTGTCTTTAACTAAAATCACATTCCTAACAAAAATGTCAAAACTCAGGATAGCATAGTGGAATAAATATTGGAAATAATATTGGAACTGTTTGTTCCCGTCCGCATCAATCTTAATATTTTTATTCAATGGGTCTAAAATATGCCAAATGAAATATTTGAGGAAAAAACACCCCGCTTTTATGACTTCGTTTTCTCATACTTTCAAAGAAATAATAGTATGTTTAACCCCGGGAGCCGGATTGCTTTCGACGTCCAATTGCGGTATATTTGTCCCCTCGAAGTTCGTCGTCCATCATGTACATGATAAAATTGCTAAAGCTATAAAGCTCAAAGTTGCTGAGAACCAACCGTTTTTGAATTCCCACCTGTTTGGTATTTCAAAGTTTTAAATTTCTAACAATTCGGCGCACAACAAACTAATAATAAATGCCCAGTAACACGCTCCTTATTTTTATCTTTTTGTTTTTCAAATAAACGAAATTAGATTTATATTTATTTTATGAAGTATTATATATATATATCATTCATTTAAAGTAGCAAAAACTAACTTAATTAATTGATTGATTGCTTATAACATAGTACATATAACAAAGATTTTGAAAAGGAGAAAATGAACTTAACTAAATAACTTAACAAAATAAATTAATACATTAAAAGAAAAATAATAAAAAACATAATATATTGGCTTAATACCTTTTTATAAATTGAATACAAACATAAAGAGGAGACGTTGATTAGCACCGTTGAAATCCCCGTTAATTTTTAGAGAGAATCAAAATCATAATTCCATTGAAATTTTTTAATTTAATTTAATGCCCATTTATTGTAGTATGTAATGCTTAAGAAGTTTACAAACAGCTAGAAGGTCAAGGAAGAAAGACCCAAACGTTTTGCCACCTTCATCTTCTTATTGAAAAATTAACGGGGATTTCAACGGTGCTTATAGATTTTAAGAGAAATGTTTAGATTAAAAGATATCACGATTTTCCGACGCCAGGACGTGATATCTTTCAAAATCGATAAAAAGCGAAATTACTCTGAAATGGTTGAGAATCGGACCATGGACAATATGAACTTTTTTGTTCATTTTAGGGTGAAGAATCTACTGGAGAAGTTTGTAGCACGAGTAGCAATTCACCCTGTATAACAAAAATAATTATTCAGAAATCGTGAGATGCGGTCTGGTGTGATAGGTTTCAGAAAAACATTTTCTTTATCGTGCCAACGTTTCGATCTTTATCGAGATCATCTTCAGGGCTCAAAGTGTTTGTCTTCTGTGTAATTGTGCAATTCTTGCGTGTCGTGTTGAGCCCAAGAATGGCACAATTACACAGAAGACAAACACTTTGAGCCCTGAAGATGATCTCAATAAAGATCGAAAAGTTGGTACGATAAAGAAAATGTTTTTCTGAAATCTACATCACACCAGACCGCATCTCACGATTTCTAAATAAATATCGATTAACGGTCACTAATCACCACACATATAATAAAAATGTTGGAATTGATGCAGACAGGAAAACGCAATTCAGGAATCTTACTATTTTACACTATGCCTTACTTACTTTTGAATTTTTTTTAGAAATTTGATGTTAATTAAAGAGCAAAAAATATCAGCTTCTTTAATAACTCTATTGAATAAAAGTTCGAGGTGAGATAAAAACGTGCAGAAACAATATAAAAATTATAATAAAAAAATGTTTTAACTATACTCTTTCTTCTTGGTTTCTCACTGAAGATGGTAGGAAAGGTAGACACAATAAAGTAATCAAATCAATTCAATAGGATCAGCCATTTTTTTTATTAACCTATTTGATATCAAGGTTAAAATTTAAAAATTTATACCTAGCTTGACTTAATTATGAGAAATCGAAAAAGAAATTTAGAATGTTTTCAAGAGTCGTATTTCACCACTTACAAGGCACATTGACTTCTGAGTTTGTCTGAACAAACATCTCACATCCCGTAAATTTGTTTTCCCCCTTCAGCCCTGCGTGTTTTCAAAACAAGAGGTTTCACCCTGGAAAACTGGATCTCCATTATTCTTGCTACACTCTCCTGAAATAAAGATAATGACTCGCCGGCGGTGGCTGAGAGGCTCATGAAAAATATATTCAAAATGGCACTTGGAAAGTCATGAGATGTATTTACCGTATTTCAACTCCTAGAACAAGTGCAAGAAGGTACCCCTTTTTGTACTTGTTTTTCTGCTATCTTTTTTTTAAAATAACTAATTGAACTCAGTACATCCTTTAATAAATATATTATGCATGGTTATTGCTCTGACAGGTGACCGGTTCCAATTTTTTAAAAAGAAATTTGGGCGGTAAACCTTTCCCCGGCGATTGCCGGAACTGTAGATTCAGAATGTCCTCTGCCAATGAATTATAAAACACAAAATTGTCTGTGTTGGTTCACAAGTAAAGTATGTATTAAGAAAAAATGTATGTACAAAATAACAAATAAATAATATCACTTCTCAATAAAACAATAAAAAAAATTCTTTCAGCCACTTTCTGATCAAAAACATAAATTAAATAAAGCAAAAATAAATTGTAAAGTCTTTCCTGTTTAATCAAGATGATGCGTGCGACCGGACGTGCGAGCGTATGTAAATCTCGAAAAAGACGCTGGATCACAAGTCACTCGATCTCGTTCTCAATCAAGTTCGGACCTGTGTTTACAGCCCGAGCATTAACAGTTCATAAACACAGCGTTCTTATCGCGCTTTTCTACCTTTAAACATGTTTTAAACTAAAACGGACTACTATACTTTCTAAAAATTAAAAATGACTTGTTATTATTGTTATTGTTACAATTGCCTTGACTTCTTTTCAGGAAGTAGGGGTGCTAATTTTGTCATGCCCTGTTTTGACGGTGACGACGCGTGTTATTCCGTCTTTGCCTTGATGGCAGGCAATAATTCTTAACCGAGCCCATTGCAGCGGTGGCGCCAGGTCGTCTATCAGAATACCAGCTTTCCTTTTTCATCTATGGTTCCATTTTCCTCTCTGATGTAGAGTATGAAGGTATTCTGTTTTCCACCTTTTCCACAAGCGTTGTATACTTTGTTGCACATATTCCCATCGAGGCAGCCTCGTACTAGTAATCTCAGCAACATCCCATTCCAACTTCGAACATATGGGGGTGCCAGTGAGTAAATGTCCTGGCGTCAAAAAGTCCTAGGTATCTGGATCGGAAAGGTACCGGATGCAGTGGCCGAGAATTAAACAGGGCTTCTATTCTGCTCGCTATGGTACTCAGTTCCTCGAAGGAAAGCGGATGTGAGTCCAAAATTCTCTCGTTTGATTTTAAAGGACTTTATGCTTCTGCCCCGAAATCCTCTATTGCATTTCTCTCTTACTGAGATGGTTGGCGATATTATCCTGCAGTTATTGACTTTTCCACCGTGATTGGAGTTCCAGAAGTTTGCGTTGGGCTTCCATCAAGTTTGTTCCGTTATCTGAAAAACTGCGAACTGGTAGACCGCGACGCGCGATAAACCGATCTAAGCACGCGAGGAAGGCTTCGCTAGTCAAGTCCGAGACCACTTCACAGTGAACTGCTTTAGTGCTCATACAAGTGAATAAACAGACATTTGCCTTCCTATTGCGGCCCTTTTTCTCTTTGACTCGTGGATATAAAATGGACCCGTAAAATCCACTCCAACAAATCGAGCTGATGGGATTTCGCCCATGTATTGCGTACATCCCTGGACGCGAATTTGCTGGCATGACAATTGTGAACTCGGGATCGAATCAAACGTTTGGCGGATTTAATCCAGAATCACTGTGGTATAGTAGAGAATTGTGGATCTACATATAGATTCATGCACGGTCGACTAACATTTCCACAAAATGGCCTCGACTTTGGCATTAGGATTGGGTAGCGGGCGCTTTCCGTCAAGGGTGCATTTTTTAATCGACCGCCCACCCTGAGAATACCCAGGGAATTCTCGAAAGGCGATATTTATTTTTTTTTTTTTTTTAATTTCGAGAGTACGATTGTTGTGGAGAAGTTTTTATGTAATTTATGTTTTTGCACTTAGATAATGATCGATTGTTCAGCGGTTCGGATCTCAGGAAGTGTTAAATAGGGGCATCAAATCCTGAATGCTATCGTTGATGTTAAAACAATACATAAAGTGTTGGAAGGCGCGATCGTCCGGATGTAATATCATCTGCAAATACATCTGGCAGACGACATTGTTTTGCAGTTTTGGACCGCAACACATACAATAATTAAGCGATCCGGACGAGGTTGGAGCCGAAGCGTCGTAAACTATTCCCAAACGGGTTGAAGTGCAGTCCTTTATTACTCCATGATGCGGAAGAAAATATCACCCCGATGTATCGACAGAGTCGACGTAGTCAGAAGAGGTATTCCTGTAGAACCGTGTCGTAGGCGAATTTTAAATCTGGGTCCTTTTCTAATTTACATTCCAGCCTATGAGCCGCTTTATGGTTGTAGTGCGTGAATAATTAAATTTTGGCGGAAGCGTATGGAAGGGAAGTCGCATCACGTGTCTTCCGGAAGGATCGCGTTGATGTGTTCTCGCGAAATATTCCTCACAATATGAATCGCGCGGATTTACTCTATTGGTCGTTGTAGCTTCCTCAATCTACCAAAACCGCTCCAGGACTTTCGTTAATATTGGCGAAGTGACTACAGTTACCCTAAGCATTCTGTCAGGTGTCATGATGGGTGCTTGGCAATCGACCCATGATGACATACCCTAACACTGTTGAAATAGCTACCGGCCAATTAGATCTTTTGTTGAAGCCATTATGAAGAATGTATGGAAAAGAATCAGCCCTTAGTAGAAAATTAATGGGTCCTGGCTGCCCGGAAATAGAATCGGCTAACTGCAGATCTATAAATCCCGAAATAACGTTTTCGGCCAGCTTGTATGAGGGTAAATGAGGTCTACTCGCTGCACGACTACCACATCTGTGAGCAAGGTAGGGGAAGTTTGGTGGGCAGCCGAAATTGTGCAAATCACCTGAGTGCCTCATCCGCTTATTGGGTTATCTCCAATAACGCAGAAACATCGTTTAAAGCCCAGCCAAGATGGTGATAAACGACCGTTGCGCTCCATTGTCGATCACCATGCGCGGAAGGAATGCCATTTCCAATTTTTGTTGCCAATAAGAGCTTTTGCGGTGCGCAAAAGCATATTTAATCGTCTTCGACCGGCTGTCTAAAGTACTGCTTGACGTGCCTCTTGAGAGATGGCTTCGGTTCTGTTTGTGAGCGCTAATTTTTCTTTATCAGCCTAGCGGGTATTATTGTGCTGCGGTCCTGTAGATAGGGGTGGGAGGAAATTAATTTGATCCAGATGTAAAAGCGTATGGTGTTGCTTCCCACACACGACATCCATGAGTACAGTTGCATTCTGACATAGATGTGCAGCGGATATGAGGTTGGCTACCTGCAGCTTTTGAACTGTGAAGATTTGAATAATAAATGAGTCTGAAGGCAGTATGGGCATTTCGCAGTTGGCGAGGACGACGCTTCATGAGTGTAAAGCACTCGTTTGGCTCAGGATGAGATTTCGGTGGGACAGTGCTCAAGGCTGTTCCGGTAGCGAGTTCCACATGACTATTTACATTCTGTCTATGCATAATGTCAGCATAGACGTAATGTTGGTACAGTGTCCGGATCCAGTCTAGACGACTCGAATCGCTCTCGAACCTGAGATGTAAGCAAGATGAAGCCGCCTTCATCCTCGAGATTCCAATGCGTGAATGCTGAAAAGAATACTACCTTCGACCTAATACGACCTTCGTTAAGTCCTGCAAGGACTCTAATGGTGAACTCACCATGGGCTTATAAGAAATTTTTTTTAGATGATTAGCCGCCTGTAATCTCTTGTTATCGTACCATTTGAGAAGAGCAACCCACGCTTGCGAGTACTCCGAATTATTCAGAGGTATAGTAGCGATCGCATGAAGTGCCAGTCCTTGGAGTGATAACCTTAAATAATGATACTTTGGTACCTGAAAGTTTTTGTTTTCTTTAAAGCATGAAAGGTATCTTTGAAACTGTGCCATTTTTGCATATCGCTCTTAAATGTGGGAACGTTTATTTGGGGGAGTTTAATATGTGGCTGCGTGGAATCTTGGCCAGCTGTAGCGGTGAGCGCGGAAGATTATGTGTACCCAATGCGACGGCGGGACGGTTATCTAAGGTTATCTTTACTTTGGCTGCCTTGTAATCGTCCCTCGAAATATTTGCAGATCTACACAAGGGCCGATTGTTGTATCGATCTAGGTATTTTTGATAGGCAATCCAGGCGTGACATACGGGCCTGAAACAGCAGAGCTTTCTTTTCATCCTTAATGGCTGCCAATCCAAGTTCGAGAGTGTTCTGGATAACATCGCCTAGGTCTTCCAATTCATCATGTGACCTCGATGTCATCCTCGGTTTTAGAAGTATTGGGCATCCTAAACTGCACACAATAAAAACCCAAAACCTAAACTTCACCCTTCGTCGCATCACTCTACTTCTAATCTATTATTACTTCACTTCGCCTTTGCCCTGAAAACAACTGCTACCTAGGGCATTATCTGGACAAATATCAGATCAGACCTGGGATCCCAATACACGACTCAAAAGGTAGAACTGAACCGACGTTACTAATTACTTAAAACACTGCTAGACACCTAAACTCTTCCTTGAAAACAAAATACTATACAACTCAATACTGAAACTATTATGGACATATATCATAGAATCAGCAATCCTTAGATCCATCGTCAACGCCTGGTTTTTGATATTTCTAACCACACCATCGACTTAAATGTTCCCTTTTTAAATGTAGTTGTAAAATCATATCCACTAGACTTGTAACATATTCCGTTTAAATGTCAGGCATTAATACAAAATTTAAACGAGTAGTAACTTTCCTTGCGCTCGGAATGCTATGAGTTTTGACGATTTTATGGAAAATTTTGTTATAAAGTTGTCAACTAATTTCTGAGATGTTATAACTCGCGTAAATGCCCTGTTAAGTCCTACCCCCACCTCTCAACAATAAAATACGTCGGATAAAGTTAAGTGTGGTGAGCCATGAAATTGGGTCATCATTCCATTTCATATTTCAGAGAATCCACGATCTCACGTATATTCTACTTTAACGTTCTCCTCGATGAAAATTTCTACGTTAGCTTATATGTCACTATATTCCTAATTATCTGAAGGGCATAGAGTAACTGAAAAAACATTTACCTAAATTAAAATTTTAGTGCTATGGTACAAACATGTCCATATCACTGACAAAGCATTTTCATAATATATTTGACTGACGCGAATCCATTGTGCATTAAAACTCTTTTCAGTTGAACCTAACCGTAAAATAAATTTATCTTACAAAACGAGTGTGCTTACATTTGACAGCCGAGTTGAGTGTCCTTACATTACTTCGTGAAGCTGTTATTTGGAGGAAAAAAGGAAATCTTGTTAAAAGGAGAGGAAAACCTTGTTCCTCCGGCTCAGTCGAAATAACCTTCTTGTTAACGTAACAGAACGCTTTACGAAAAAGACGTTCAGGCATTACAAATAATAGCACTTATTTACTAATAGCATAACAATTTGTGTTTTCAAATCGTTTTTATAGAAAAATCATATTTGTCATTTTGTTTATAAACATTTCAAGAACGCTTATGTTACAACGAAAGATTAGGTTTCAAGGTGTATCATCACATATCCTCCTAATTGTTATTTACAACTCTTACGAATAATAAGATTTATTACTTTTGTGAAACTTTTCTGACTTGCCTGGAATGGCTAGAAGAACTAGTTAGAGTGGAATCAAAGGGTACTTTGTTTGGCTGAACAATTTTTTTATTTACTACACGTACTACAAATAGGATCATAATATGTTCTCGGGATGGGAATGTGTAGATAGGGCTCGAGCAGTAAGGTTAGGGTGATCGAGAAGTTTGAGTTAAACTTTGGAATCGGGAACGGATCTGTTCGTTGACAAAAGGAATTCGTTGTAGAAAGCGAGGTGAGTACTAATGAGCTTTGAGGATTTGTCTTATGACATTTGATTGGAAGGATTGAATGCGCTGCATGTTGGATAGCATTGCTCAACCCTACATTTCCACTCCGTGTGTTCAAACTTTTTTGCAGTAAAATCTTGTATAAGATTATAATTATTAATTATATTTATTATTATATTAATAATAATTATAAAATTATATTTATAACGGTCAAGAGGATTTCGGTTCTACATGTCTTCGGAGTTGTCCGAGTCTTCTGTTAGGTTGTTGTTTATTAAGTCCTGTGCGAAGATTCCACGTCAGTCTGATGTTTAAATATTGTCCTAAAGATTTAAATTGAATGGAAGTCGGTATCTCTTTATTATTGACGTGGAAGGAAAGACTTTTGTTTATTGAGAACGTACACGGAGTACATTTTTCTACGTTCTGTTTTCTCCTCCACGTTTTGAACTAGTCATCGAAGCTAATATTTTCTTGGATGATAGAGGTAGGCTGTATATTAAATTCGAGTTAGAGGCGGAAAGTGTGGTCGTCCGCGTAGATGGTCATGAATTGCAGTTTGTAGGTAGGAGAGGACAAAGAATGTTCCCTTGTGGGACGCCGGTTTGTATCGGTCTGTTTTCAGACAACCTGTAACCATAACTCATTTTGAATCAGCTGTAGCTTGGTTAGGATTCGAGTTAGAGTACAAATTTGCGGTATCGGGTCCGTAGGTGGTAATGATGGTATTCAATTATAGGCAGTATAGATGTTGTAAAGGATGGGGCCATGAATGCTCCCTTGTGGGACGCCGGCTTGTATCGACCTGATCTCCGGAAATTCATTGCCGCACATCATTCTGAATCAGCTGTCGGTTAGAAAGGATTTAAGGAAAAGGTAATAAGGAGTGGCTATGAAGCGTTTAAGTTTATAAAGCGTGTCCCGCTGTCAAATCCTATCAAAAACATGTGGGGTTTTTGTAAAGGATTTTTAATTCAAGGAATACCAATTATTCATAGAAGCAAAGGGTTTGGCGGCAGAGACCTAAGTGTAAATGTAGGGGACGACGGTTTTCATTGTCATTTTGTTAAATTTTATTTTGATACTTATTTGAACTTTAAATTTTTAAAATTTTAAACGGAATATAGAGAACAATGTACTGTGTGTTTTTACTTTTGTAACTACCAACATGAGCAATTGGAATATTACAACTAAGATTTCCAATCAATTATTCTTTTTATCTAAGGTTTTTGGTTGTGTAATTAGTGGTATTCCAGTCGTGAAACTAATTTTTTATCTCAACCAAAAAGAAGATAGATAAAAAGAATAATATTTGAATAATTAATACGTTCAATTATGATCACTAAAAAATATGGATTAAAGCTAATATTTGCCATTCATTAACGAGTTAACACCCTTTTGACTGTGCAAACTCCGGCCATGTGGGTTACAACTTAATTCAAAGATTAGTACGCACATTTTGTCGCCGAGTTCAAACTCAATTAGTGCCGCTGATTTGGACAGAAATTATCAGGGATAAGCGTGAGATGACAGAATACATCCCCGCGGGGAGGTCGTAAACCCGGGGAGTTAATTCGAATAAATAAGACCCAGCCAGAGAAAATAACGTTAATCATAATTGAAGAGGGGAATGGGGATTCCAAAGGAGAAATGTTACAAATAAACTTTGAAATAAAACAACTCACGTACAGATATATTCACTTTTTTAAGAAAACAAATATTACCCAGCTGCACGCAAAGTGAACAAACAAATTTAACAATATATGCAGGGTGGCTTGATTTAATATCTCATTTTATCTTTTTCCTTAAATTTATCAAAACAACAAAAAGTCAGAAACAATTGCCTAATTTTACCCCCAGTTTTATCTTAAGCTATTTAATTTCGTCATTTATACAGCGTTCTTCAACAGAACGTTAATTCTTTAACTAAAACAATATTTTAAATGGGACATTTTTGGTAAAAAGAAATTTTTGACTCAGTTTCCTTAATCACATTCTACTTCGTTCTTATTATTTTAATCGCGAATCTTCAGAATGAGGTACGGTAACTAGTTCTGGTCTACAGAAACAGATATTACAGTACCGATATAAGCCGGTGTCTCACAAGGGACCCTTCATGGTCCCACCATTTATATCATGCATACTACTGACCTACTTATACATCCTAATTCCATCATCACCACGTACGGGGGTGATACCGCAATTTTGTCTTCTAACTCTAATCTTATCTAAGCATATCGAAGTCTGGAGCAACAAGTGTAGGACGAGACAACGAAGAAAAATTTACTCAGTGAAGTTCACATTAATAAAAGTCTTGCCCTCCACCGTACTTCGACAGGAAAGAGATACCGTTCATGTCAAATATTTAGAACTATACTGAAACAGTAGGCTGACGAGGAATCCTTACACAAGACTGAAGAGACAAAAACGTAACAGAAGACTTAGATAACAACGAAGAATAGATTTCTAGGACCGAAATACGTTTGACCATCAACATTAAAGTAGCCTTATACAACACGTCAATGTACCACAATGGACATACCGAGTGGAACTGTGAGTTTCTGCCAAGGCACCCAACATGGAGTGCATCCAATCCTTCTAAACAAATTCACTAATTTCGTGGTCCGCTTGACCAATTAATACTTTACAATTGATTAAGGTTTTTAGTTGAGATGAAAAAAAGCTAACGGCACGAGAGGGATTAGAACCCACGATCTTCGGCTAAATACGCCGCTGCTCTACCACTTGAGCTATCGTGACCTCGATCCACTCGGACATCAACTCCCCATCTCAACCCCACCTTTTGAATTTTCCCTCCTTTTTGCCATTTTTCAAATGTCGTGTAATCGGTTTGGATTCTCGACGACAATTGAAATGGCGACGGAGAGCTTTAGTGAAGTGTACTTCATTTTAATTCATTAAATTCACTAATTTCGTGGTCCGCTTGACCAATTAATACATTACAATTAATTAAGGTTTTTAGTTGAGATGAAAAAAAGTTAATGGCACGAGAGGGATTCGAACCCACGACCTTCGGCTAGATACGCCGCTGCTCTACCACCTGAGCTATCGTGACCTCGATCCACTCGGACATCAACTCCCCATCTCAACCCCACCTTATGAGTCCTCCCTCCTTTCGCCATTTTTCAATGGAAGGAGGGAGGACTCATAAGGTGGGGTTGAGATGGGGAGTTGATGTCCGAGTAGATCGAGGTCACAATAGCTCAGGTGGTAGAACAGCGGCGTATCTAGCCGAAGGTCGTGGGTTCGAATCCCTCTCGTGCCGTTAGCTTTTTTTCATCTCAACTAAAAACCTTAATCACTTCTAAACAAAAGTAAACACACAAAGTTCAAAAGTCCTTACTACGCCACTAACCTCCCTCTCTACAACGACGGCCTCGTTCCCTTTCTTCATGAAAATATCCGTTCCGGATTTTGAAAGTTTCTCACCATCTCTCGGTCTAACCTTACCTTATTGCTAGAGCCATCTCTACACATTCCAGTCTCGATAACCCGCCAAGTCACTTAAATCGACGATGGCCTCGATACCTACTTGTAATATAATCCCCATCTTAAGTGCCGGCATTGGCTGGTGTTGTCATGGTATTTGTACTCCGGGGTGCAGCATGGTTCTATCATCGTATGAAAAAAATATTTTGTAATCTTATTTTTAATATCTACTAATATGTATAGAGTACAAATTAAAAAAAATATTTTAGTAATGTACGTGTGTTTGAATTATCTAAATTAAACAAGAAACGCGTTTTAATTGCTGAATTTACATTGTTCAGTTAAACAGCTATTTTTATGCGATGACTGAAACTTTTTAATAATTGTTACCAAAAAGACTGGAAGATTTAAATGTTTTTAATATCTAGATAGATTTATAGTATCTAGTTATAAAATAATTTAAGAGAACCACTCTTTCACGTGAGAGAAAGAGACTTGAATTATAATGGAAACTTACCTAACATTTAACCCAAGCCACATGACCTGCAAAACTGTCTCGGCGCTGATGATCCTATACAGCGTGTTAACCGTTTTCCAACAATGTTACCCACTTTTCATGTATGGATTATTAACGTAGATTAAACATATACATTTCAGCTTTGGAATTACTATAACAAAAAGTAGTTTTTCTATCAACTCTTTGGTTAGATCAACGCCATTTAATATTAATTTGTGGATAGGATCTCATGGCCCCATCTGTTGGCCTCCTCCTTTACCCGATTTAACTTCGCTTGACGATTTTCTATGGGGCCATTTAAAAAACAGTGTCTACACCAATAATGTTTAATTGATTTTTAACACCACAATTTATAGTTATTCCGATATCAATTAACGGTCACTAATCTCTACACATTACCACAATTTATTTATTATCAAGCTTGAATTCTTGTTTTTATGAAATATATATTAGAAAAAATCCAAAATTCAAAGCAAATGTATTGCTTTAATAATTTTTAAAGCTCATTTTTATTTATTATTAAAAATAATAAATTGGTGGTTTTCGTCGTGGTGACAAAACTCCCCTTGGCGTTGTACAAGAGTTTCGCCACGTACGGCTTGATGTGGTGACGTTTCAGTTCAAGAACACCGATCTTCCATTTTTGCGTGAAATCTAACAATTTTATCAAGAATAGTAATACTGAGGTTTTTTAATGGTTTTCCATATATTTTTCTATAAAAATAAACCACATTTCCTTGCAGAATTATCTCCAATGAGATTCAGAGTTTTAGGAGTGACTCAAACAATTTTTTTAACATTGAGATGAAAACACAAACTTAGCTCTCTACATAATAAAAATAATCCACTCTTATTTTTGAACCAGGAAAACCTTGCTTTCTTTTGGATCACCCTTTTTCCAATTCAATGCGATTACAACGCGTGTTCTTCAAGTATGTATACTTTTCCTTGAATATTTTAACAAAATAAATCCCTAATATAATGAAAATTAATGTTTAGTCTTTCTCTTAGAGGATGGATACAACTAACGAAAGATTAAACAAATTTAAATTACTCATGACCAAACCGGGGGATTTGTTTTCAGCAAGCAATCCGGTGCTGTACGAAAAAATCCAACCTGGAGGTAGAACTCAGTCGGGGGGTTCAGGTTGGTCAAACATATTGGGATGATGTATAATAAATGTTTATTCCCTATTTAAATGAGAAAGCGAATGAGCGAAAAGAAGCTAATTTCGCATTTTTCCTCTCCTCTGCCTTCAGTCTAGTCTGTCAACGACCGATGCTCCTTTACGCTTGACTCCTGGAATCTAATATATTATATATAACTAATATCGCCAAGCTGCATGCTTACAAGACTAAGGAAACTGGAACGAACCAAATCATTCCAACCAAAAGTCCTCTCGCACATATTCATTCCTCCGTGATTCGAACCTTCACAATGACCTCAACTTTTCTCTTCTCTGAGCTGATATGATCCCGCTTTCAAAAGATCTACACCAAACTCTCAATACATTGAAAATAATCCCCAAGCCTCATACAATCTAGTGTCTCCCATTTTGAGAAAAAGCTACGTTTCCTTTAACAACGATAGCTTCGAGACTCCTCACCTCATCATACTTATGGAGTACAGCATTGGCCGGGTTTTATATTATATGTCCTTCAGGTGCATTGCTGGCCATACACCAGTATGAGCCTTCCATAATGTAAACCTACTCATACATTATATGAGGGATGAACATATCCCATTATACCATCCCCAAACCTACTACATGCGATCCAGCCCGCAAAACAAAAAATACCGAAATATAAAATTTCGATACAACTTATACAAAAATTGAAAAAAATTACATTTAGATCGTGGCTTCCGTCTTATGGAATGTTCTTCAAAGAGACTTAAGACCAGCTATAGAACAAAGTTGATAGAAGGCTTTCAATGTAGTCGCATTTCAAGTAGGTCGCGTAGAAATTTCTTATTCCATTTATTTCCAGGAGAACACTTCAAAATTCGCCCAAGCTCAACGTACCCGTTTGTACCTCAATAAACTAAAGAGGGTAAAGGATGATATAAAAGTTTTGCCTTTTGGGCCAGGTCAAATTATCTAAAGACCAGGGAGAACAAAATCACTAGTTGATTATAAAATAATAATTTCTCTTAGATAAACAAAAGTCCTTCTATAACGCCTATGTTAGATCTCGACTAACTTTTAAATACAAATTTATTTTTATTTGGTGTTAATCATTTCTTACTAAAAAAAACAAACTCTAATTAAATGAAATGCATATAAAATTTATTCGATAAACCTGGATGTTCAATACTCAAGAGAACTTTCATATAGAAGAGTTCCTTTCTCAAGTGATGATGATATGCGTGTGTCAGACAGACACTGACGTTTCCAGGCTTTTCAGAGCCCTAGAGAACGTTATGAGTTTGCTAACTTATTAAAACGTGAGAATAATTGTTTCGTTTGACTTTAATATCTCCTTTCTTTTATTCAAAGAGATATTTGATAAATCATTACAAAAATAAAAATAAAACAAAACGACTTAATGCCACGTTTTATTCAATCAGGGAAATGGGACCCAAAATGAAACGACATGAGCAATTTTCCAGCTCGTATTTTCCCTCTGCGAATGGAACAGCTGTTTGGTACCGTTTCTTTGAACAGACCAACAAGATAAAAACTGTAACGTCAGTAACTTAGAAATATCCTGATATAAAAAAAAGAAAAGGAAGAAAGAAATGTCTCAATACGACTAGTGAATATGGAAAAGTTTCCTCTATATTAGAAACCGTATAGTCTAAGAAAAAGCCTAGCTATATTTATATTGTTAAAATGCCACAGAATTAAAACAAAACACATTTTACCATGCCGACGCTTGTTTTTTTTTCATTCTCATATACACAACGGATACCTGTAAAAAGTATGTAAAATTTTGTGTATTTAATTAAACGAATTTACGAAATAATTTATTTTCCTCTGCAGGTAACAATTACTTTGCATTTTCCTGGATGTAGCCCAGGCTTTTGATACACTCAGAAACTAGTTATGTTTCATAAACTTAAATTTTTGTACCCACTTCTTAACATATATCCTTAATAAGATGATATGACAATAAGGTGAAAATGAACATTTAAATTATACATTAGTTCTATTTTATTTCACAGTGCCTCAGTATGGTCAAATACTTGCATATAAACAACTTTTTTTACCCTAGGCAATACCTAATGGTTAGAGATGATAAAAGTTCCCGGCAGAGGGCAACCCCGACGCCGACACCGACCGGGACGCAAAAGCTCTAGTTATCGCATTTATCTCTAGTTATCATTTATAAGGGAAAAGATATATGTTTTCAAGAGCGCGGATAAAAACCATTTACAAACGTATGGAAAGGAACGAACTCTCTAGGATTCTGAGGCTAAAAACGCCCAGAGAGCCTTACTCGTCCTCCAGCCGGCCAACGGCATGAACCCCTCATCAGAATGGGATGCATTAGATAGCAGTTGAAAATGATTATTTATCGCAGGATACAAGTGGGCCAGAAGAATGATGCGTCATACTGAAACTTTCCACGCACACAAATATTCGTAAATTGTGTAGTATATCCAGTGCCTGGAGCATAACTTCTTGCTGGGCCAGAAATTTCGTGCAGCACAGCAAGGTGTGGCTAAGATCATCTGCATCATCAAAATAACTACATGTTCGGGAAGATCTGCGGTTTGTTATATACAGTACGAACCGCATATTCAAACCGCCTTCATGTTGTACATATACGTACCAAACACGTATCATTCTACTGACCATTGTGTCTTTACCTTGATCTCCAAAATCCTCGAAACTCTTCTTTTAAAAGGTTTATTACCAAGCTTAGATTTCTTTTTTTCCCCCACCAATTTGGATTCAGTCCCTATCAATTAAAAATCCAGAAAATGTTCAGAATTATTGACATTTCTTACCGACTCGAGATTGAAGAGTATTACTCGGTTGCTTTCTTGGATGGGGTTCAGGTTGTACATAGAATCTGACACCTAGACATTATTTATAAATTCACTAATTTCGTGGTCCGCTTGACCAATCAACATCTTATAATTAATTAAGGTTTTTTACTTGAAATAAAAAAGTCAATGGCACGAGCGGGATTCGAACCCACGATCTTCGGCTTGATACGCCGCTGCTCTACCACTTGAGCTATCATGACCTCGATCCACTCGGACACCAACTTCCCATCTCAACCGCACTTTTTTATCTCAACTAAAAAACCTTAATTAATTGTAATTATTTATAAACTTGAATTCTTACTATTAAACTAACCTACTTTTTTACCTTATACTAAAATGATCCTATTATAATTATTGTATTATACGTCTATTAAACATCTGCTGCTTTCGAATGAGGAACAGCAACGAATACTCAAATATAAGATCAATATATACTCTATGCTGAATCCTATGCAAAAACTGCCAATATGCAAGAACAACTGGAGCTTATCAAAGTCGGGTACCAATTAGAAAACAAACTTGCCGTTCGCTATGCAAAAATAAATAACAACAATCATTGAAGTCAAATGCTTATAGGTATTTATATGGTAATATAGAGACCACCTTTACAGAGAAGAACAAAAGAATTTTGGTTATTTGTGGAGCTGTGAGGTTCCGCCAAGCCATGCTAAATCCAGCGTATCTAATCATTCCAATCATAAGTCCTCAAAAAATTGGTACAATTCCGCACAACGTCACTAATGTCCATTCCCGTTTTTAAAATGTCTGAACCAATTCACCAATTTTGCTAACTCTATAAAAAAACATCACGAAAATATTCAATCCTCCTTTCTATGGGATTAAACTTCACAATTCATTTTGTCTGAGGTGATATAACCCCGCTTTCAAAAGATCCACACCAAGCTCTAGATCCATATTAACACTACCTAAGGCCTCGTTTACACTTTCCCATGTCGACAACCATCTACCTTGCTTTAAATGGCGATAGCGTTAACGTCATCTCGCTTATCATGCATATAGCGTGCCAGAGTTGCTGGCTTCTCATAACGTGACATCCAGGTGAAATGCTCACCATTTTTTTTTTTTAAGTACTGATATTTCCATATTTTGGGGCACAAATTTTATTAAAGAAGTAATATTAATGGAATTTTCATTTGGTTTTCTCAGACCACGGAAGTCCGAAAAACGTAGTGGCCATAGTGTCGTGATCCGAAGAAAAAACATTACACACTTATATATTTGCAATATGTACTTTATTAAGTAAAGGGTACAAAGAAATTATAATAAAGAATAATCAATTTTTTCTATTTAAATAGATTTAGATTATTTAATGCATAAATTTCAATAAAGTAGTGGTAATAATGGAATTTTTCTTGGATTGGAAAAAAAATCGTAGAGGTCATTGTATCATTGTAATAAATTAAAATTATTTTTTATCTCCAAATATCAGCAGATAGAACACTGATCGGTACACAACTTTGAATAAATTGAACTTTGAATAAGATAATTGGTCAAGCGGACCATGAAAAAGAGTGAATTTAATGGACTTTGAATAAAGTTGTGATATTACCACAGAAGTTAAATTAAAAATAAAAAATATCATGTTCAAAATTTTCAACTAAAAAAATGTTACATTTTAATATAATAATTTATATATAATATAATATTTTTTTTTGTTTCAGGTAAGTCTGAGAACACTTGGAAGGACGGATAGTTAAAATGATCTTCTTTTACATATTGCTGGCAAAGTTTGAACAACGAGTAAATGAACTTTTCATAAAAATATTATATTTTCAAAATTATAAAATCTAGTTTCAATGAATGATTTAAAACCCATTCTCATTTAACTGAATATTTGATGTATTAAATTATATTATATACTTTCAAATATTACAAAAAATACAATCACAGCCAATTGCAAACCAGTTATCCAATGGTTAGTTGGACGGTAAGTTCTCTTGTGAGAAAGGAATAACTTTTGTAAAATTTTCTTTACTTTAATGAGTTTTCTAATTAATGGTGGGACGAGATTTACAACCCGTCCATCTCAATACGTACATGTATTGATATATGTTTATCCATCTCAATGAATCTTGGGTTGTACGTTTGAATTTTTTAGCATAAAATGTACCTTCAAGCAATGTAAAAATCACAGTTTTTTCGATATCAATTGCAGTTCAGTTTTTTTTTGTGTTGTCTGATTTAACAAGTGATTTTCGTAATATCTAACGTTTTTCTGAACTGATTTTCGAAAGGTTTTCGCCATTTTTTAGGAAATTTAATGAATAATGAATGTAATATTAATTATGTAAATTGTAGGTTACTATTTAAAAAAAAAGCCTTTAGTCGTTAGGTATTTTTCACAAAACCAGGGGTTGAACCATTTTGTTAACACCCTGAATTTTTGAATTTTTTGAAAAATAAAAAGTTACGCTCGGTTATACTTTTATGACTAAACATACAAAAATACCCATATTTTTGAAGAGTTAATTTTTTTTATTTTACGAGGGTTCGCAACAGCAGAGTTTATGTCAGCCATCGGGGTTGCCGGTGTTTTTGAAAAAAGCTCATCTGTAAGTATGTCGGGTTCGAAGTCAGAGCCGCTGTGTTCGAACCCGGGACTTTTATTGATGATAAGCGCCTAAAACGTTTCGGCCACCGACGCCTCAGAAGTTAAGGTTTGATTTAACAAAGAGTAAATTTAAAAAATTGTATCAACACTCGATGCTGCAAGATATGTTCCATACGTACTCAGACGACAGCGAAACGAACTGGAAAGTTGTGTCTGAGGGCTTAAATATATCGTCATCGTCATCCAAAGTACGTTCGGGAAATTCTAACGCTCTTCGTTCATCCTTCACTCTAATACTTAAAAGTTTCAATGAGCGAGCTTAGGCATCGGAGGGAAGAAAATCTAAAGCAAAGTTTGGCTGATTCCAGATAACTATTTTACGAGGTTAGTTCCTCCAACTTTGTTGGCTGCGTGTAAATAAAACATAATAAAGTCATACGGTAGAAAAAAAATTAATCCACTTTATTTATTTAAAGAAATATTCTAAACGCATCGTGTCCAAACCAGATTCGAGCAAGTGTACTTTATTTATTTTTTTATTAACTTGGTCTCCTCCCATTTTTACGTGGAATTTTACTAGAGTTACGAAACTTTAACTATATATTCAGTATAAAGTTACGGTGATGTTTTTTGATAAATATTCCTTTATTTTTCGCGAACTTTTCCACCAGTTTTTATTTTCTTTACTATGCTTTCGAACCAACACTCGGCCTGTCTCAGTCATTTATTCTCAATATTATATTATAAAACTTAAGAAAAAGATTAAATAATTGAAAGAAGTAATTTGGTCAATCAGATCAATAAATATAATGGACTTAAGAAAAAGGTAAATAATAATATGTAAATTTTTCTTCAAGAGAAAATCATTAAAATAACTAAAAAATGGCAAACTAAATGTGCAATAACGGAGAAATTCGGTTTCCGATAAACAAATTAATAAATTAATGAGGATATAAGTTCAATCCAGTTCTATATAACTTCGCTTAGTCTTGGTATACCCTTTATTTTCCTTCCTGGAGATTACCAGCGCAAGGTAGTGCGGTCATGCAGAATGGTATAGTTAAGCACCGTATCAAAACTTACAGGAGCGTAAGAAAAAAAAACAGCGATTCAGTCCGAGAAGTCATCATCAGTGATCGAAGCGTTAGCTTTGTTAGCACACAACCATCACGTTCAACACGGATGGACTATGTTAAAAAAAAGCCAGAGTAACAATGCGCCAATGAACCGTGTCGAACAGTGATCGAGTTTTCATCAGACCGCATACGCACGATATCGCTCTGTGGCCCCCGGAAAATCGTTACCTTCAAAATAACACGCGTTTGTGGCCACATGAGAAAGATTTTATCCAGCGGGTTTTTGGAGCCGACTATACATTTGCATAAGACGTAAAACACATTCACACCTAAAAGTTGAAGAATTACACAATCATTGTAATTGGAGTTAAAAATATGAAACTTAGTAATGTATTGGTTTTCATTTTTATTTATAATTTATATTTCTGTTTGATATATCAATAGTATTTTTTTTATGAATCGTAAGAAATTATAATCAAGCTCAATAAGTAAATAGTTTTGAAAATTAAGATTTTCCAAACATAATTTTTATTGCATTACTCCATTATATGTTTAGCGGTCATAATTGATCTATTTAATTATTTCAATTAATTACAATTTTTATCTAAAGTCTTGGTTAAGATAAAAAACGACAAAGAACTGATTTAAGGAAGGAAATAAGAATGTATTAATAGAGAGACGGGAATATGCACAAAAAAATCCAAATATATACGGGTCACTGAAGATCCATGAAAAAGGAAGGCCAATCGTTTATACAGTCCAATTACTCTTCTTTACTGTCAAAGTTTGTGAAACTAAAATTGGAACTAATTTCAAAGAATGATTATAATATAAAAAATTCGTTTGAATGTACAGAAAAAATTAAAAAATAAGAATTCAAGAATATGAAATTTTGTTTTCATTTGATGTATATTGTTCACCTGTTCCACTGAATATAGTCATGTACGTAGTTTTCCAACACTGGAGAGAAATGGAAGAAATTATTAAAATTCCATTATACTTGTTTGTTAAAATCATGGTTTATTCTGGTTTGGGAGTATACTTTAAGCATCAAGAAATATTACATAGCCAGAGGGAGTTGCAATGGTCGTCCTTTAATAGCTGATTGAGTAATGAATGACCTGATTGGATGGGTAATAGCACAAATCTTGATGTAATAAAATTCATTTCTAAGTATGTAGATGACCTATTTCTGATCATTCCTAGAGACAGACTACCCGAAATACCATGAATTTATAAAATTTACTTTTAAGTTTGAACAGAATGGGTTCATTCCATATTTGAATTCCACAGTTATAAGAAATCAGGATGTATATCTCAATACAGACTTGTACACAAAATATATCAACTGTATTAGATATTAATACATTTATGATTAGAGGTCTAATTGACCCTGTTAATTGTTTCAATTCATTTTTTTTTATGTAAGATCTTGATTGAGATGAAAAAGTTAGTGCCACGAGCGGGATTCGAACCCATGACCTTCGGCTATTGGTTACCTTACTCTTACATACAAAGAAGGGGGCGTCGGTGGCCGCAACGTTTAATCTTTGACACGGCGCTCATCACTGTAAGGTAAAGGTCCCGGGTTCGAATCTAGCTGCCCTGCATTCCAACCCGACATACTTACAAATGGGCTTTTTTTCAAAAACACCGGCACCCTGAAGGTTATATGACCTCTGCTGCTGCCAACCCTCGTAAAAAAAATAAATTAAAAAATAAAATAAAAAAATAAATTGAAGTATTTTATATTTTAATTTAAACTCATTACACTCATTTAGCTTTAAGGTAAATTGTGCTAACTGCTGCTAATAGAGTACTGTAAATTAGCACTGAATATTATTGGGAAGCCAATAAAAAAAATCATAGATATATAAAAATAATAGATTAAAAATCATTAATAAATGTATGTGCCATAAACTTATACAACAATTCATAAAGAATTCCTCATCCTCTTCAGGTGTTACACAAGGAAAAATACATCGTACTAGCAGTAACCTGTCAGAATATTCATTAATAAAAACTTCAAATTTGTACTTGAAATTTCACAAAAAATAAAAAGGATGTTTAAGACCGTAGCTCCTAATATTCTACTCACGTATAAATGTGTGGTGTTTAGTGACCGTTACTTGATGATTATTTGGAGGTCGTGAGATGCGGTCTGGTGTGACGTACGTTTTAGAAAAACATTTTCTTTATTGTGCCAACTTTTCGATCTTTATTGAGATCATCAAACATTATTATTATATTATTATTTCATAATATATAATGATAATAAAGTATAATTTAAACAATTTTTATAAATCCCAGGCCCTGAAGATGATCTCAATAAAGATCGAAACGTTGGCACGATAAAGAAAATGTTTTTCCAAACCTACGTCACGCCACACCACATCCCACGATTTCCAAATAATCATAAATTTCATCACTTACTTTGCGCCTGCATTTGAAATTTTGTTTGAGGGTGTTGCTCATTCCACATCATCGATTAGTAAGTACTGTAGTCATGCAGGTGGTAAGGCGTATGGAGCTCTGGTTTGATTCCTGTAGTATGTATGTTTTTCGACGTTACTCTTGTGAGTTTGATCCTTACATAGACAATATGCTCTAGTGAAAGATTCTGCTTTCCTTACTTTTAGAGAAGATAGGAAATGTTCATCGGGAAGAGAATGAGGAGGGTTATGCAGTCTGAACACATTCTTTTGTGTAAAACCCTTTTAGATTCAAATATGGAATTTAGTGTTTTTGGATGCAAGTGGTTGTTCAAGCTGAGAAGGGAAATGCTATTTCTCAATTATTTACCCTGTTTGAGAACAATTGAACAATCGTCAGAGAATTGTTAAGCCCATGGCTCTGTAAACAATTAATTGCTTTTGAAAGAAAGTCCGGAAAATACAGATACAACCAAATAAGACAGTTTAATTAATAATTTTGTGCCTGTTGTTAAATTACTGTATTCACCACTTAATGAATTAATATTAAACTAAAGAATGGAGTAAGATTTATATTTTAGATTATTTAGACTTATGTATTTCTTTAAAATAAGTTTAAATCGAAATCCTCTTTAAAATAACCATTGTAACATAAATTAAATTATGGTGTAGTCAAAGGAATTCCAAACTCCGGCAGTCGGCTTTTTGCAATGTTTGAAATTTATTGTAACTGTGTATTTTGTAAACAATTACTTTTGTTTGTTCCGCTCGTAATTTAAATTTACTTTAATATAAAAATTTCACATTTTGAGTTAATTTAAAATGAATAAATTTCCGAATAAAAAATGCTATAAACTAGAATTCCAAATTATTAGTGGTCACCGAAGGATGAATTTCTAAAAAATGCAGATTAATGAATTGAAAAGGAAGGCCATATACTTCAAACAGTTACTGTAAATAAATTTTATCAAATTTTATCACGTCTATTTGTTCCGTTAGTTATATAAATTTATCTTAATTTACAAAATTAACTAATGTCAAGTAAAATCAGCGGTTTTTTTTTGCAGTTGTATTTGTGGATAAAATATATTTTCTCCAGTCAAAAGATTCAATCACTTCAATCACCCTCAAAGGGCATGGTTATGAATCATGCTGAAAAATCAGTATTTACGTTGAAGAAAAATCGAGCCTCTCTCCCCCATTGGTGATGCAGAAGGCGTAATAAGTGTACGTGGGCGATTACAAAATTTTACTCCCGTGAGAAGTAACCACACGATGTTGCCTGCACAAATCCTTTCCTCACCCTCAAGTCCTTAAAATCTTGCCCCCAGAGGCATTTTGTTTTTTTTACCATGTTCTATATTTGTAATCCCCTCAAACCGTTGTATATTTTTAAAAAGGATCAAAAAGTATTGACGTAACAAAGCATCACGTTTTTGACAAAGTGCTCAAGAGCAAGACTATAAAAAATATACAAGGGAAATCAAGGGGGGTGTGGGGCAAAGAATTATATACTATTAATTTACTAATATAATTATATATAATACATATATGACTTTGTTTTGTACCAATGAAGCTTTAAAAAAAGTTATTTCTTTCTTCTATTCCTTTCTTTTTACATGGCACGTTTAAATTTCACTCGAACCAATGACACTAGATATATTTTACGTAATAAATACGTGTTTAATATCTTTTAGCCTAGTTTCAAATTGTTATCTTTTTTGTAGAAAAATTATGCAGCGGCTCAGTTATGTTCAAAATTTCAAATACGACCCTGTAAACCCTGACTTATCATTTTAAAGGTCTTTTTACGCTGAAAACAATGGAGCAAGCGGATGTTACATTGGTCAAAAAATGACAAAGTTATGGCAAAAAGTTGGAAAACCGCATTTTGTTTGTTTCGTTGCTAATTCCAATAATTTTGTTCTTCGCTAAAATAAACATCAATTCCTTTCATTGTTTACATTTTATCATTGTTTGTCAAACTCGCATTATGAGAGCAAATCCTAATTCATGGAAATAAATAAATTTTACAATACAGTTGACTCGAATCTCACTAACTCGATTTCGTTGATAACTCGATTTTTTTAAAATCTCTTTTTCTATAATGTTTGCCCACATTTTTATCTCTATAAGTCGAACAGTAGACGTATTTTGTTTGTAAGTCCAGGCGACCAACGGCATTTCTTTACCTGATTTGGCTCCTCTCTCTCGTTCTTTTAGCAGTACTACACAAGACAGTGGTATAGTACTGTTCACGGTTATTGGGCAGTTCTTTGTTTTCAGTTCGTTCTTGTTTACGAGTTTTTAATTTGAACAAAAAAAAAATGTAATACGTTATGCATGTAAGAGAAAAGTAATAAAATTGTAGATGAAGGCATTAAGAAAAAGGGAGACATCGCCAAAGAATAAGGTATCTTGTCCAGGGACTTCGGGACTCTGGTCATGGCAGGTGTCTAACGTTCCGTGCATAGATATCAATTTGGGAGGCTGAAGAAGACTTTCTTCCACACATCCTATGGACTGATGAATGTAGTTCACCTCTATTGGTATACTAAACCGTTGGAATTTTCGAACGAGTGCAGAGGAAAATCCGAGAATTGCATCATAAGGTGCGTCACAGTATCAATGTTTGGTGTGGACTTCTCGGAAATAAATTAATTTGGCTTTATTGCTACAAAAATAAAGGTGCTCAGTTCCTCAAGTTTTTGAGGGAGGTTTTACCAACACTATTAGATCATGTTCCTCTGCAACAACGACAAAGAATGATTCTACAGCTTGATGGATGCCCCACACCAAACTCTTTGCTGGTGAGAGGTTATTTGAATCGTCACGTCCGGGATAGGTGGATAGGACCTCATGGCCCCATCTGTTGGCCTCCTCCTTTACCCGATTTAACTTCGCTTGACGATTTTCTATGGGGCCATTTAAAAAACAGTGTCTACACCAATCATAATCCAGCAATGTCAGTTGAAGAACTGCGGCAGAGGGTAGAAAATGCTCGTCAATCCATCTCCCCAAACCCTATCGCTCTGGGCACCGGAGAAGAGTGGTTAAAAAGAAAATTTTAGGGGCGTCGGTGGCCGCAAGGTTTAGTCTTTGATACGGCGCTCATCACTGTAAGGTAAAGGTCCCGGGTTCGAATCCAGCGGCCCTGCATTCGAACCCGACATACTTACAAATGGGCTTTTTTTTCAAAAACACCGGCTCCCTGAGGGTTTATATGACCTCTGCTGTTACGAACCCTCGTTAAAAAAATTTTTTTGCATATTTACGCAAGGCAGGCACTTCGAACATGAAATGTTGTTAATAAATAGCAAACCAAATGCGTTTTTTTTTCAAACTTTTTGTCATAGCTGTGACATGACCCCCATGATCATAACCCAGCAACCTAAGTTGAGGAATTAGTAGTCGTATTTGAAATTTTGAAGTTGCACTAAACCTGAGGTACCCTGTATAATTTTTCTACAAAAAAAAGTTAAAAACTTGAAACTAATACAAAACACGTATTTTTCTTATATATAGTGGCATTGGTTTTGGTTCGAGAGAAATTCACCCATCTGAAAAGAAAGGAATNTAAAAAACGAAATTATATATATAAATCCTCAGACGGCCTTAAGGCATCAGTGTCTAGAGTATAGAATCAAGAAAGGAATGTATTATATATTTATGTAATACATTGAGGCCTTGAGGCCGTCTGAGGATTTATATATATAATTTCGTTTTTTATTTGTTTTTTGCTGTTTTTATTATTTAATAAATGAAATCTGTTTGTGATAATTACGTAACCGGCATATGGATTATTGAGGTTTTTTAACGAAAAAACATTTACAACTTTAGTTTTTCCTATTTAGATGCCTACCGGACCTAAAGTTTAGATTTAAATGTGAAAACTCGAGGAATTCAGATAAGAAATACTGATAAGATTTAGGGGAAAATCTACGTTCCGCCAGCAAGGTGAATTTTCGGTCTGTGGGAGCCAACATCTTGCTATGTTATGTCGCAAATTGCACATGAGTGATACGTACGTTGGCAACTTAATGAAGTACGTACGTACTATGTGTTCTAAACTAATTACGGATCCAACGTGGAATTGCAATATGGCAGGGCATTGTCAATCACGGACAAATATGCTATTTTTATGGTAATATTATTTGTATAAAATTTTCTAATGTGGGACATTAAATATGTAATTAAATATATAAACGTGGTTTTATTAATTAGATTTTGTTTTAACAACAATAACTTTATTTACTAAACCTATTTGATGTTTTTGGCTTTCATTTGGGAGAGAGTAAACTGATTTTTTCTGAAAATCACCCTTCGTTCAAATTAAGGTAAATAGCAATTATCGGCTGTACAAAAATACAAAAAAAAGTTTGTTAATTTAATTATTATCATTTACAATGCATGAAACCGAACTGTTCAGAAATTCATGTTTCGTTGATTACAGAATAGCTTTAGAGAAAAGTAAACTAGTAAAGAGCAATCCTCATAGAAATTGTAAAGGTGAAGTTCGTATGTAATTTTGTAAATGACGGTTCTCTTCAGAGAATTCTGTGTAATTCTGTGAGTAGAACCAACATTGGCAGAAAGTGTGAAAACAAAAAGAGATCAATCCTCATTAGCATACTACCAATAAAAAATATGAATAACTTTAGTTATAATAAATATTCGAACGGTTTGACATTCATTTGTTATGCAGTAACCCGTTCTTTTTAGAAATATATTCTTTGTTGATCGCAGTTTTTGGGCCAGCAAGCCTTTTCTTATTGATAATCAATTTCCTATAATAATTGAACCCACACAAATATTTTTAATACACCCAAAAAATATTCCAGTGCGTTCAATTAATATAAATAAATATCAAAATGTGTTCTTCAAAAAGTGTCTGGATAATTTTTCTGAAGTTTTTGAGAATACCACAATTGGCTGAAGTAAGTTGACATCATGACGATTTTTATTGAAATTGTTACATTTAGACAGAAGCAACGCCATAAATAAAGGGAGAGTTTTTCCATATTATCAACTACAAAAAACAATCAAAATGAATTCTAAACTATTTTTTCACGTAAGAGAAACCAAAGTGGTGGCATATTGAGGCCAAGGTTTTGAAAATTTATACAGCAAATGATTATTTGTAATATACATATACACACACACATATATCATACATATACATAAATGATTATTTATAATAATTATTTTATATTATTGAAGCATGAATGCTTTCATAATTCTTAATAATCTGCACTTCAGATTGTTAGATAGTTTCATTTTTTAGACGAAATTTGTCCAACAGTCGTCAGATTTGCTGATAAACATGGTGTTCGTAAATTTTCTTCATGGCAAATCTTGCAAGTTTGTTAGAATAAAAATAAATGTTCAAAGAATATAATTTTTTTTANATAATATTTATATATAGTTATAATTCCCGCTTTTCGCACGTTCAAATTGAGCGCCATAAAAAAACCAGCTTTTCATTGGAAGGTCGCTTTGGTGGGGGTATCAGTGGGTTCACTTCTGCAATTCATGTCGAGAGAGGTGTTTGTAGAAACCCTTCAACCTGACGATGAGCTAAAGGGCTCGAAATCCGGATTGTTGCGAAACAACTTAATGTGAGTGGGAACCATCTTTTTTAAAAAGGATTGAACTCCACACTCACCCCATCATTTATAATTTCTAGATTATTTCTTCACAATTGGAAAATAAAATCCAATAATGATTACTCAATTGCTTGTATCATTTGTCAAAAGTGTACACAAAGAAATGTACACACAATTGAAGAGATATTATGAGAGGTTGCATAGTTTTTGTTACAGGTTCTCACTAAATAAAATTAGTTGAGGTCGTGCACTACCGTACAAATCACAAAGCTAAAGGCTCGTCGTCCACAGAATAAAATAAACCTCTAAAAAACCTTATTTCATGTAAGTTGAGACAGGGCCAAAGTACAATGACAACCACTTTTGTGAGTGATGACCTCACTTTTATGAATTATTCCTGCCGAAGTTATATTTTGCAATTGGAGAACAAACCATTAAAATCCTCTCAAGGGTTTTCTCGTGTATAACTGCAAACTGGCCAAATGTAATGCAATAACAAACAGAAGCTTTCTCGTCTAAAGATTTATAGTTAGGAAAGGGCGGATTTTTGTAATTGTAACTCTTTTACAATTATTAATTTAATGGCCAAATTAACGTTAGAATACGGCAGTTCATTAACATTTAAATTTTTATTATATGCCTCTTGCAGGCCACTTGTGTCTGATAATGAATTTTAAGAAGAAGGAACGTGCTTTGCAAAAGCCTGGATACACTGAATAACTGGATGTATTATTTCTCAAATCCCCTTAAAAAGACTATCAAGCATATATTATTACACTCTCTACCTATCTCTCTCTCTCTCTCTCTCTCTCTCTCTCTCTCTCTCTCTCTTTCACGCACCTAATGACACCTTTGTCTCAGGACAGTACTTCCATCAGACAAACATCACTACTACTCTTCAAACTATTTACTTCAAAACTTAATACTAAGAACAAATCAATCTGGTCTTGGACTAAAGTGCTACAAAACAATTATCTTCCCGACGACGGGACAACGGAACATGGGCGATTTCCGACGCTGAAAAAGCAAATTTATTTGCTAAATACCTTTAGCACTCTCTGTCTTCCCTCACACTCTGACATATTGGAACAAACAGACTCAGACAACATATACGATATTTTAGACCAACCTTTATCCTTATCTCCTCCTCCGAAACATATCCATCGACCCCGAACACATACTCATACGCTCTCATCGTTCGAGGGGCGATGATGATGTTATATTTCACCCTCACCCCTCGCCATTCACGCTAATATAATTATTGTTCGTTGGATTAATTAGTTCATATGTTTTCTCTAGTTAACGTAAATACAATCAGTGAACTAAAACAATATTTAATTTTTATTTGGTCACACAAGGGTTCTGAAAGCTAATCCTGAGAGCTTTGTTGTGAAAGTGCTCTACCGAACTATGCGTTCCAGACTGCTTAATTAGATTTATCTGCGCGTATCTCCCATTGCCGCCACGATTGAAATCCAATGCGTTTATAGACTTTTCAACCATCAAAAAGCTAGAAAATCTCAAATTACTTGCTGATTCACACAATTGAACATAGTCAATTGGAAAAATCAAGATATGTTTCAGTTTACTTTTTGTGCGTAATTTGGCCTAATGAAACAGTCGATAGATTAGCAAAAGATGCACTACAAATAGAAAGTGTCGAAAATTGTTTAGTAACGATCCCTGACGCGAAGGCATATTTTTGATCCAAAATCTTCCTTACATGGCATCTACACTGTAAGGATATCCCGGCAGACATATTCTGCCAGCCAAAGTGATTGATCTATTATCACACGGATTGGAACTAATCAGGAAATATGTAGTTCATACCTACAAAAACTTGCTCAAAAGCATCTTATTTATAAATGTAAAATATCAATTTAACCGAAAACATAGAAAAAATATGTATACATATAGATAAATTAAAAATAAAAAAAGGAAGAAAAAATTTAAATAATGACATCCTATCAGTAGTATATTAGTTTCTTATATTAAACACCTTCCCCGCATCTCCACTGGCTTCCTTCTCTGCCTCCAGGGGTGGTTTGTGGGCCCGAGAACGCTGTCTGGGCGCTAGCGAGTCCATAATCGTTGGTGGATCCCTATTTTGAGAACGGTAAAACATTATCAATAATAAAAGTATACATATAGGAACATCGAGAGTAGCCTTGTGGCACCGGACGGATATGATAAGATAGGGGTCAGGAAGGGTATGGAGGCTACAAAAGAGCACATAACTAATAGCGAAAGCTAAGGGAAAAAAATCCTCAAAAACAATATAGGTGGGCTATATCAGTTTAACTGACCACGTGGCGAATGAGATTATCGGCTCTCCCACGCGAAACCTATTACCTCGCTTCCATTCAAAACACAAAAAGAAATAAAAAAATGTCCAATAAATCAACCAAGATGATAAGATTGTCAACTCGGAGTAAAAAAGCCCAAACGCTCAAACATTAACTCAAGTAAATGGCAATCAATATAAAGGCACTAGCTTCATCACACCACCACATCTTATTTCCCAATTCTTTCTCGCCGGTTCAAATTAACGACGATGACGGAACAGAAGATTCTCCTCCACGGACTTTTCCAATGCTACCATCAATATATATTGACAATGTTCGGAACTACGTTTAATTACGTACACAACTTGCAGAAAAAGTAGGTCCACAACACTTTACTTGCAAATCGAGACAATCGGATGTATTAGTTAACTGACTGAACCGTGAAATATATCAATGAGTAGTACAATAACAAGTGCTGATTTTTCAAGCTTACTAGCTCCGGCACTATAAGACATTTAGAATAATCAGTAGATACCTACATCAAAGCACATCTACTGATCTAATAAAAGGATAGATAGAAAAATTAGGATACTCAGTAAAAAACGTAACGAACTTCCAACACCCATTATCTAAAAACCCGCTAATCATATTTTTTGTAGAGTTAGATCCTAAAAACAAAAACTCTTACATTTCTAAAAGAGACAAATTATTGCAGACAAAAATCTAGACAGAAGAGCTCTGCAAAACAAAACCACTGGTTCAGTGCAAACGTTGCCAACTCTATAGTCATACAGAATCATAATGTCAACACGCCTAATTGTGTTAAATGTTCTGGCCTACACCTGACGGAAACTTGTGTTAAAGATCGTAAAACTCCATCAAGATGCATCCTCTGCCAGGGAACGCACCCAGCAAACTATAAAAACTGCTCAGTACACAAAGAAAGCGAATGGATGACCTCCTCCAGTGTATGACAACCCCTTAAAGAAAGAAAAAATCTACAGCCAGTTCCATGTGCGAACGACTTTCCAATTTCAGAATATGCGCCTATGTCAGACAGATGACAATAACAACATACAAGAGATGTACTTTCTCCAGTACTGAGCAGGCAGTTCATAGAACTCTGATTCGCCCCGGCCACTAGTCAGCATTACAATACCTTCCCATTCCACCACACCCCTCTAGTTCAATTTCATTCTGCAGTGCCTGACATGTTCTCCCAACTTTCAACTTTCAACTTTCAACTTTCAAAAGGGAATTCAAATCAATTCTCACTCTACTAGTTACACTCCTATCAAGCTTACTTATTCAACTTCTGCCCACATTCTCCCCATAATTTCTCAACTCAGAATTATCCTACAATGGAATGCAAATGGTTTGAGCTTCCACAGAATGAACATAAACAAACTATTACACGATGACCTTTCTTCTGATCATAGTTTCATTTTCTTGTCGTGGACAGGTCGGAACGGAACATGGGCGATTTCGGACGCTGAAGCTCATCCAAAACTTAAAACTGAATAGTATTATTGATAAAGTACCCAAAAAACGATACGAATAATTTAAAAAAGTATACGACCTAATTACTTCTACAATACTCCGCAATCATTCAATTAACGACAGAAACATATATCGGAATAGTTTTTAAAAAAGCACTACTTTAGGAAAACATTGACTTAAAAATATCACTGAAAACACAATACGAATACATGTAGCTATCTATAAATTCACCACAATCACCAAAAAAAAAAATGTGTGGACCTCGACACTACCACTAATTCCAAACAAACGTATACACGGACTCCTTCAACTGGCACACTTAGGACAAATCTTAACGACCAAACGCCGAGCACGCACCTAATGACACCTTTGTCTCAGGACAGTACTTCCATCAGACAAACATCACTACTACTCTTCAAACTATTTACTTCAAAACTTAATACTAAGAACAAATCAATCTGGTCTTGGACTAAAGTGCTACAAAACAATTATCTTCCCGACGACGGGACAACGGAACATGGGCGATTTCCGACGCTGAAAAAGCAAATTTATTTGCTAAATACCTTTAGCACTCTCTGTCTTCCCTCACACTCTGACATATTGGAACAAACAGACTCAGACAACATATACGATATTTTAGACCAACCTTTATCCTTATCTCCTCCTCCGAAACATATCACTTTAAGTGAAAGAAAAAATATTATTGATAAAGTACCCAAAAAACGATACGAACTAATTAAAAAAGGATACGACCTAATTACTTCGACAATACTCCGCAATCATTCTAAAAAGCCCTGATGTTTTTAACCTACTTTTTCAATTCATTCCTTAGAACAATCCATTATCCAATTCTCTGGAAATCTCAAAACCGAATAAACCTTCCTATCTAATGAATTCATACAGACCTATTTACTTATTCTCATTTCTATCCAAATTCTTAGGGTAAATTCTCATTAAACATATCTATCCCTTCCTAAACGCCCAAAACATCATAGCAAACCTCCAATTTGACTTCCGTTTCACCACAGCACCATTTAACGGGGTCATCTATCTTGAGACGTCATCCTTCCAGCCTTGAGCTGACATGGCACAAGCTTTCAATCGAGTCTGGCACCCGTGAGTTCTGTCCAATTTAAAGGCATTTCTCCCTTCAACCAATTACCTGATCCTAAGAACCTACCCACCCGTCCGATTAGTATTACCAAGTCCTCTTTTCCTTGCGGGAGCTGGGGTACTACAAGTAACCAACTTTGATCCTCTTTTATAAACTATATACACTGCCGATATCCCTCTAAATCTTATTACAAAACTTACTACTTTCTCAGATGACACTTATCCTTTCCTCGAATCAAAACTCAAACATATCCTCCTCAAAATTCATCAAAATAAATGGATCAACCCAACCTTTACCTCCGTCGTGCGACATTTCCAGCACTCTACTTTAACACCATACCTACGCCGACTACGGAGTTAGTCAAATATCTAGGCAGGTGTACCGATAAAAGACTAACGTG
The DNA here is from genome assembly GCF_000648675.2 of Cimex lectularius. Classification (NCBI taxonomy): domain Eukaryota; kingdom Metazoa; phylum Arthropoda; class Insecta; order Hemiptera; family Cimicidae; genus Cimex; species Cimex lectularius. The sequence goes on along the minus strand of NW_019392963.1, from coordinate 733,699 downwards.
GAACCCCCACATGGAACTGTAAAGACTGGATCTTAACAAAATACAAACTTCTTATACTCATACTAGACAAACGATGAAAACTTTCACTAACGAACAAATAGTTAATAAACAAGACAGCACTCCGACTGTGGGGCCCAACCAAACGCTTGAAAAGTGAATTTTATATATAGTCACACAGTGGCAGGTACGAGGAGAAAAGCCAAGTGAACATCCATCAACCACTTCTAAGGGCAGACTTGACCAAAGATCAGAAGAGGTTGGAATAAAGAAATTGTCTGAAAGATGAAAGGATGTTATCTTTAAAAGACGACAATATGCCCTAGATTAATTATTTCAAAATTATAGTTATGTAAGTAGACGAATAAATATATGACATGTAATGAAATTGAGGTGTTTTTTCCATCGCAAGTGTGCATCTAATGACATACCAAGGTACTGTGCCTCGTTGACGTATGGAATTTCAAGACCGTTAAAGTAGGCTGGTAAATTATTGAATTTTCTGGTTCGTTATCCAGTTGATTTATCTTTGTCGTGGTATTATCTTCATCAGGTAGAACGTTAGTGAATAGGGGATATAGATCACGACCCAACACATTCAATAGGCCACTTCTTGCACAATTCGGAAGTACCTGTCAGCAAGGTGAGATTCCATCAGTTTTGAGTAATTTGGTGGAAATTTTATTTTATATCTGAGACTTTCATGCCAGATTTGATCGAATCCTTCTGGCAAATCTAGGGAAATAGCCGAGTATACTGTCTCCCCATACGCTTGTTGAATGTCTCGGAGGTTTCGGTGATCATCGAAAGCCAAACAGTTGGTTGGTTAAATCTTTCTCATTAATAATTAGCGTTAAAGTTTAAATAGGAGGTTTTCAAATAATTTGAATAATTATCGGCTATAAATATATTGGCATATATGATTTGAGCTTACGTTATGGTTTACCTGGTTTAGTTATCATGATGACCTCAGTGACTTCCATGTTTGAGGCAAATATTTAAGCCTGAAGTCCCCATTGATGGTCCTCGTTTACTAAATCACTGCTTCTCAAGGTAAGTCCTTAAGAATCCGACCAGTTTTTTTAACTTATCCAGGCGCTTATCGTTAGTGCAGAAATTTTGGTGTGGGATCATGATGTGTTGATCGTCGGGTTCAGCTGCATCAGGAATGTGAATCAGATGCGAGAAAACATTCAAGCGTCTGTTTGATGCCTTGTGCCTTCAGTTAGTGTTTTTTTTTGTTTTTTTAATGGCCTTGTCTTTATTTGCATAAGCCAATTTTTTACTATAGAATTACTAATTACTATGAGGATTCCTTTGTTTTATGCTTCAACACTCGCTTCTTTTAAAAATTTATACAATATTTTAAAAACTATTTCTTTTTCTGATGCTATTAAGGAATTAAAATTGAATGGCTTTTCTACTTCCGTACATCTATATATACGATTTAGCATCATATTTCTCGCACTTTCATGTTCCGGGCAATGCAATACAATATGTTGCATTGCTTCCGGCTCATCACACGTCTCACAATTAGGGAAGGGTCTTAAACCAATTCTCTTTAGGTACGCCCCACACATGCTATGATTGGACCGTATTCTCATTATTGTTGAGAAAAATGCCTTACTTCCTTTCATTGTAGCTACCCAGGGGTGGAGTCGGGGTTCTGGGACCAACGTTTTAAAAAAGAAACCAGCGCTATCATTTTTATACCAATGTTTCCATTCATTTATCCATTTTTCCGAAAGTACTCGTTTTATGTCGCTGCTAGGAATCTGGATGTTTTGGACCTCTCCATTTGTCGTCGCCTCTTTTGCCAACTTGTCCACCGTCTCGTTGAAGACCACTCCACAATGGCCTCGACACCAACTTATGGTTACTAACTTATTTTTGAGCTCCAAGTCATATGCTTTACTAATTGTTTCTGAAACTAAGTAATCGCAGTTAGCCTTTGGGGAAAACTTTTCTATCTGTGTCACTGTGCTTCTACTGTCTGTGAAAACACAGAATTTTGATTCTACTAACGAATCTATATAATCTAAAGCTTTTAAAAGCGCATACATTTCTGCCGAGAAAATAGACAATGTTGGAGGAAGCGAGAATTTTTTATAAAATTTATTTACTGGATCATAAATGGCACAACCTACTTTTCCGTTCATTACCGACCCATCCGTAAAGATCCAGTGATGATCTGGTCTACGATGATTCACCTCTTCTACGAATAACTTATTTGAAATGTGTGCAGGATATTTTGAATAATCCTGTAAATAAATGGTATTAGAGAGCTAATGGCTTTTTGATATTCTAGTTGATACACCGGATGTTAGTGTTACTTGTGACAAAAGATATAATGGTTCAGTCGTTTATCCTGGCTGAAAGCAATCCTCTTGCGATTAGTCTATGCTGGTCATTTTTGGTCAATAGCTGGGTTTTAATCGATCCAATTGTGTGCAGAATGTGTTTAGTTAACAGTTTGATTGGCAGAAGAAACTCGTAAAAAAAAGTACCCCTTTCCAATCCTACCAACTGCGAAACCTAATCCTGATTTTGAATTTCACCGTCTGAACCGAGTCAACTACTTAAAGATGATACTTTTACCTAAGATCACCATAAACATCATAAATTTTCCAAGCAGTCTGATCAGGGTTTCCCTCTTCAGTTATAGAAAAAAAATTATAGTAAATGTTGTGTTTTGGTCTGCGAGTCCGTGAACTCAAGTTGAACCGGCACACGACCACTTACTGGGTCTGTCTCCACTTGGGGGTTTTTCGTTTGAGTTATTCAAACCGTTTCGGCATTGCGCCACCTTCAGTGAGGAACTCCGTGTGCCGGAACATGAACTGAATTTATGTCAGAAATACTATATTTCCTAGCTATTTTTCTCCAATATCTAATACCAAGCTCGTTTTACTGTAAATAGTAACACTATTATATTTAATAACTAATTAGTAATAATAATATAATATAATTAGTGAATATTACACACTGCACGGGTAATTAAACGCAATTTTCAGTTCGTAAGAACCCGTTCGCTCACTTTTAATTTATAAGACTCTACTAGTTAATTAATTATCCAGAATCCAGAAAAGAAAAGGTCATACTTATCAAGTTGCATACGGCACACCAAGATCAAACACATGTAACGATGTAGCTAAATCTGACATCAATGGACCTTGCATAGTTTGTTCAGAATGTTTTTTTTTTTTTTTTTGTTTCCTTTGTGTGGAGTTGATTTGCCAAGTGGCAGCTGTTCGTTCTTGAGGTCAGGGAAGTATTCTCCCTTCTTTTTCCTTCTTGTGAAGCGGTGACATCCTACTTCGGATTTAATTTTTGTCATTCGGCACGGGTCATAAAACCTTTCATTGGGGCCGATGTTGTTCTGTCTGGCCCAAGACTTTTATGAGATGGGGGTAGTGGATGCTGACAGGAGTGAGGATTAGGGGAGTGTATGATCGATAGGAATTAATTCATCGAGGGATGGTTGAGGAGTTATCGAACACGTCACTCTTAAGAGTATAGGGACATGAGAGCCCCTTTAGCCTACTCGCACCGCGCTACGTAACTGACGGTCAAATAATGATCCGCCCTGTCAAGTCCGTTGACGAGCGTCTCCCAGGGTTCACTGCTAGGGAACAGTTTTATTTATATTTTTTTTCAATCCCTAAATAATAGATTATTTCAATCGTTTTTAAAAAAAGATGGTTCCTACTCACGTTAAGTTGTTTCGCAACAATCCGGATTTCGAGCCCTTTAGCTCATCGTCAGGTTGAAGGGTTTCTACAAACACGTCTCTCGACGTGAATTGCAGAAGTCAAGAACAACCTAATGTGAGTAGGAACCATCTTTTTTAAAAAGGATTGAACTGCACACTCACCCCATCATTTATAATGTCTATTAATTTGCTAGTCAAAGCAGAAATGGATTATAACACAATCAACAACATTACCTGCACTTTTTTTTTTTTTTTGGGGCGTTATGAACTATGCATATTAGCCATGTGACAATTCGTATGTGTGTTCAAATTTGGGGGGGGGGGTTATTGTGAAAAAAGGGCCAGAGGCGACGGTGGGAATCGAACCCACGACCGCGGCGTGAGAGTCTCTCATGCTAACCACTCGGCTACCGCGGTCCCCGAACAAGTTAAAAATAATTTATTTTTGGGATGGTTAGGTTACTGTTATGGTTATCCTCGTTTCTGCTCACAAACGTGTCTCAATCACAATGTCGTTCTCATTTCTGTCTGTTTGCGATTAAATATATCGACTTTTCTACGTTTTAANCACACACACACACACACACACACACACACACACACACACACACACACACACACACACACACACACACACACACACACACACACACACACACACACACACACACACACACACACACACACACACACACACACACACACACACACACACACACACACACACACACACACACACACACACACACACACACACAGACACACACACACACACACACACACACACACACACACACACACACACACACACACACAGAGTGACTGGCAATAAGTGTACTGTGTATTCTATGTCTACTCACCATATGCAACAAAAAAACTTCCTATTCCCCAGTCTAAATCTATACGGTAAAGAAGTAATTTAAGGTTGTTGTTTTTTTCATTTTTCAGGATTCGATTCTCAAATACTTATGAAGTGTCCGCGGGGAGCTTTTAGCGAAGTGATTACTTCTTAAATTATTATATTGATCCAAATATGTTTAGCGGCCATATTATTAATTATTTCAATTAATTATTCTTTTTATCTATGGCCGTGATTGTGATGGAAAAGCTAGTGTTAGGAGCCGGATTCGAACCCACGACCTTCGGCTTAATATACCGCTCTAAACACTTGAGCTATCGTGACTTCGATCCGCTCTAACAATTCGGACAAGGATAAGTAGTCGGGCAACTGAGTGAGGTGAGAGGAGAGTTTATTGTGCAAAATGGACAACATCTTGGAGACTATTTTGTTGACTAGAGGGATTTTGAAGTCATTGTGAAAGTGTTGTTGGAGATGTAGTAAGGAACATTGACTATCCTGAGAACTTTTGATTGAAGGAACATATTCTTAAGACTTTGGAAAGTTTAGCGATGCTTCACAGTTCTAGTCCATACGTTCAGATTGGTTTAAGTATTGTGTTCTAGATTGTCAATTTTTCTTTGAAACGTTAGATTTGGGTGCCAGTAGTCTTGTAGAGTACGATGTAGAGTAGTCCGAAACATTTGTTTAATTCCTGCCGTTTTAGTGGTGTGCAACGATCCGAGTTTAGTATTGAATCTAGATGGAACCCAAGGTAGCGGACCCAATCTGTTTTTGGGATAGGAGTATTGTTGAGAAATATTGTATGAGGGGTTTTGCTTCAAAGAGTGAATGACACATGGGTGAATTTACTTTCATTAAGCTTTATACACCAGTGTTTGCTCCATTCGGCCATTTGCAGGTTATGTCCCTGGTGCAACTCAGAAGCAATTGTGGGGTCGGGATCGGAGGATAGAACAGCTGTTTCGTCAGCAAAGGATACAAAGATTTTGGAGGTTGAGGTTGCGGTAGAAGAGGCATAGGTTTGATTAAGTACCCTGCCCTGAGGTCGATAATCGGAGAAAGTCGATCCTTGGCGGACCATGATGAATCGCTCGGTTAGGTAAGAGCAAAGGATTAGGTAGAGGGTATTCACGCCAAACGCTTGTGGCGCGCTAAGAAAGCCCCCCTTGTATTCTTCGAGCCCGATGGATATGTGGTCCAAAGCCAGTAACACTTGTTGTTAATGGAGTGTTGAAGTCGGAAGCCAAACTGATGGTCTGTGGGCAAGTTTGGAAGGGTTGAGTATCCATATTAACGATTGAGGATAATTTTCTCGAATACCTTTGAGAAGAGGGGAGTAGGCTAATTGGACGGAAGGAACAAGCATTAAGGATGGTCTAATTTAAAATTAAAATCTTAAAGGGGCCCGCGATCGGAAAGTGATTAGTGCTTCCGACTCTTATTTCCCACGCTGGCGACTCTGGGTTCGAATCCCCGGCATAACCAATGTAATTTGAAATTAAGTCATGTCGTTTCCACCTTCGTCATATCATCCAAATTGAACGTAAATTTCTCCCGTATGACAGTAATTACTATACTTAAACAGATAATATATTCTACATAAATACAAGGGCGTACCAAAACTGATAAAGTTTTCTTAACCTGTTACCGAGACAAATTTGTCTGACAAAAATAGAAATAATTATGACACTTCAATGTAAACAAAGGACAACAAAACGAGGAACATCCACTTCGGTTAACTGCTGATTTATCATATATGTCAGGAGAATGTTTAATTTACAACACACAAAATCGATTTCTAGAGTTCACTAGTTTATTCAATGTTAACTACAACCATTAATCGGGAAGAAAATTGTTAATCAAAATGTTTGTGATTTGTACATAACTTCTTTGATTTGTAGCAAGTACTTTTAAGTTTTTCTAATACAAAACTTTCTTGTGGGGCAGTAATTCTTTACCTCGCCCCATTAAAAAGAAAGGGAGAAGAAAGAAGTTTTCTAAGTTAACATAGTTTACATTATACGCACTCCAGTACCCTTGATTTTGGATAAACGGGACGGAAGTATGAAATACAAGAGAACAGTCATTCAATAAAACCTTTTTTTTTAGTTTATTTTTCTGACAGCACCAAAACAGTCAATAGCGGTAAAGTATAGTCTGATATAAAATATTAGATCATGTTCAGTTGGTACTGTGCAACATGACTTTGGAACTTTTATTTTCAAATAGTTTTTTTTCTGAAAAGATTCTAAGTAAAGACAATTTTGAAATAAGCAGCTCGGTATTTTCGGTTACCTAAATTTATGTTATCCGTTTATAAAAAATTAAAGATCATGGATTTTTTCTTAAACATTTCATACCCTCATAAACGCAATTTCGAAGTTGCAACATAAATCTTAATTAAAATCTTAAAAATTGTGCCAATCCATTTTTTTAAATATTCTTATGAAGGCTGATAATTAAGTCTGAAACTGCTAAAGACAGGGGCCGCGCTTAAATCCGGGAGATTACTCCGTCTCTGTGCTTTACGAGGGAGAAGCCTTTAAAGGCGAAAGCGGTGAACAAAAGGTTTAGAAATGCAAGTAGGAATTAGACATAACAATAATTTGAACACCCCTTTCAACAAATTTTTCCGAATCGTGTCAAAAACGAGTCAGTTGGAGTCAGTTGAAACAGATTTACACCCGATCGAACCGCCCTCGATCTCCCATCTTTACACATTCATGTACAAATTTTGGGGAGTTCCAACAACCCGAGATTCAAAGAAATAAATCGCCTGGTAAACAAGTCCACAAAAAGGTCTCACATTGAATGTAAGCGGGAAATACACTTCCCTGTAGACGCAACGTCACCCAACGCCACCCGACGCCTTATCATGTTGGTGATGTGTGCACGTCTGTTCGACTCAAGCACACGCCACGTCACACATTGTGCATCACAGTAGTCAATCACAGTTCTAGCGAAATCGATAGCTCTGTGGAAGAATATGAGGAAGACATCGAAGAAATGGCAGCAGCAGCGATTTGCTTACAACGGCGATCAGAAAGACACATGAATTGAACCTCCATTTTGTCGTATCTGGCGAATATCATAAGTTGACTTTTATGTTAGAAAAGGATGAAAATGCTGATCTATTCCACATGTATTTTCAAATGATAAAACAAAAATGTGATTATCTGCGTTCAATGCAGTAATTTTTGCCGTGCTCAAATAAAACATGTCAACTTCATCCATACCTTCCCGTTTTGTACAATGATCTTAACGGATTTTCCGTATACGTGAATTTTCCTTCGTTATTTCAACAATTTCATGAATAGGCATCTGAAAATTTTATGGTTTTTTTGAATTTTGGAATTTATAAGACTTATCTCGAATAAAGTTATGTACATAAAAAATAAATCCGAATGGATGTTGGGTTGAATCGCCCGACAAATCTGGACAATCGGAATCGTGGTTGCAACTCGTAGAGTGCCGACTTCAAATTACCTTGTTTAACCTCCTTCCTTTATCAATATTTTGAAGAATAATCAGGTTAAGTTTAACTGTTTACCTCTTTTTTTTATTTCTTTTTTTATTTGAGCGTTTTTGATAAAAAGATAAAAATCACGAGACACCTAAACATGTAATTTTTTCTAGTTTCTCATGGGACAAAATTTTTGTGTTTTTGTTTTGATTTTCTTGTATTTAAAATACCAGGGACAAGAAAATTTGAAATAAAGAAAAACACCAAGTTCTTTTATCAAGATGTTGACGAATATACAAGGTGAGTTTAACTTCCGTTCCGTCTATTTTTTATAGAATTGTTTGTAAAATTCCCGACCTTTGAACTTGAAGTTTTGTCTCGTTTCTCCTGAAGCAACATTTATGGTTATTGCTTGAAAAACTTCTCATGAACCAAAATTTCATACTAACTCTCCCAAAAAACCGAATTATATTTTTTTTTTGAAAAAACGCAATCTTTTTTAACCGAAAAAAATTTGTTTACTTATAATTTTAATTGAGGCCTAGTAAATGAATTGCTCGTGGTTAATAAAAATGAGTTTTAAAAATAGGGTAGGGGGAAAATTTTAACTCACTCTATATCTTACCGTTTTTTAAAGAAATTTTTTAACCGTCATATGAAAGAAGTATGTTTTATTTTAATATGTAATTTTCCATTTGAGTTGAAACTAATGTTTATTTGGTATATTTGGCTCTTATATAAAGTCCAATATTCATATTCTTGAGTTATTAATACATAAACGTTTATATTCAATTGTACAGAACTTTTAATTTTAATTTTAATAAATTTTCACATTGTTTATTAGTTGTTTTATTACTTTTAAGACAGGGTTAAGTTGAAATTTAAAAAAAATATAGTTGGAAGTAAAAAAGGGTTAATTTGAGAGAGAAAACCTATATACCTACATAAATTATATTTTCTAATCAAAAAAATATTTTAATTTAGTGGTTACCAAACATTTTGGTCTACCAGTTCGGGCTAAGTTGATCTAGCAGACGATTTTTGGCATTTTGACACGTTGTTGTGTCTGGGGAAGATGGGGAAATGCCAAAGACCAGCCGGACAGATAAGCTAAGTTCACCACTCCGGTTAAATCGCACAATTTAATATTATTCAATGTTTCTCTACCACTTTTTTTTAAAACATTGTTTTACAATAATAACACGGGAAATCAATAATAAATTACGGTTCACTGAAACGTTACGAGAACGTAATTCGTTTCGCTAAACCACCATTGTTGACCCAGCCAAATAAATTTCATTTTAAGGTAGAAAAATAAATAAAACTTTAATTACCTGAGGAGTTTTTAGGTCGAGTCCAAAGTGGTGGAAAATCAGAGAAAAATTAAGATTAAAAAAAATTGAAAACGATAAAAAACTTTATTAAAGAATGTTTTTTAAATTTTTTTCGTTGTGGACAATTTTACAAAAGTAAAGGCCATTTGTTTATATTTTAAACATATAATAAACCTCTCAACCATGTATGATATTACAAAGTCATCAGCCGTGTTGTTCCTGCAATGTCCAAAATTCTTGAAAGTCTCCTTTAAAGCGCTTAACGCTCGTCTTAGATAGACATAAAATCGTTCCTTCACATCAATTCGGCTTCCGTCCTCATCAATCCGTGATCCTATAAGGTTTCAGAGTTTTTAACACTCCTCTGGAGAATATAGAGTATGGCTTAGGTGCGTTCCTAGACGTATCAAAGGCTTTTGGTAGAGTGAATACCTTAACAAAAGGCTTCGACAAGTGCGAAGACGTCTAGTACGAAATCTGTCTTGTCCTCAGATAAATCGTCAAAGCTCTTTACTACGTCACATATCTCACTATCCGCAACGACCTTAACATTCTTTTTTTTTTTTTTTGCCAAGGAACTGATCCGTTCCCAATTCCAAATGTTTCACACCAATCCCGAGAACCAGCCACATCGCATTAACTGCCTAATCATTCAAACTGAGTGTCAGCATTAGGTCGTTTCTTATTGCATATGTCCTCTGTGTGCATTGCTAGAATTAGTGTTAGTTCTGCAACCGTGTGAATAAACCGTTTTTTAATGTGTACTAATATGTGTAGAGTACAAATAAAATAGTTTAAAAAAATATATAATATTTTCACGGAATGAGGTGTGTTGTACATCACGCAAAATCAAAGCTCAATTAGATTTCAGTTTTCTTTTCTGCAAGTTAATCCTAAGGCGGAGTATTTTGCAAAAGGATACAATGAAAGATATCCAAATTCAATTATTCTTTGACTCGACATTCAGTTCACGAATGATTTAAAAAAATCTAGTCCATTTTGGGGAGCCATTAATTATACATAGACAGATTTAATATTCGTTAATCCATCAAGCTTTGTTTTGTCCCAAAATATAATTCATTTGTGCTTCAAGTGAGGACAGAATCGAACCATTTTTACTGAAGAAACCAATGTTTGAAACAAAGACTTGGATTGTATTTACCCATTTGTTTTTTCTAACGACCCCTTCTGTAAGAAGTGGAAAGAGGGTAAACACTGTCCATCCATAGCCGGAATTTTCAACACAACAGGCATGCAAATACAAAAAAAGGTCGTTTATCGTTTATCATTTACGATTCCTAAATAAAACAAAATCTACTACACGTTTTTGACATTTTGACTAGGCGTTGTAAACTGGTACCAAATACATTTATTTCCTTTTTGACATTGTTTTCTTTATAATGCGTGTTCATAGTTGTTAAATGCACGTTGTTTATTCTGGGTTATTATAATTATTGTGTATTATACTTGCTCGTAAGGTGAATAAAATTGAAGGACATCACTAGACTGGAAACGCTTTCAAAAACAGACAAATAAGGAGAGGTTGTACGATTAAATTTTTATTTACAATTTAAAAAATTCGCGGAATTGTTTAGTTTAAAACAAGTAATGGGTTAATATGAGAAATTCAGATTGTATTAAAAATAATCGAGGAAACAGAAATGCAATTGTTAAAGAAGAAAAAACATTGAATAATCATACAATTAATTAAGGTTTTTAGTTGAGATAAAAAAGTCAATGGCACGAGCGGGATTCGAACCCACGATCTTCGGCTTGATACGCCGCTGCTCNCAAGTGGTAGAGCAGCGGCGTATCAAGCCGAAGATCGTGGGTTCGAATCCCGCTCGTGCCATTGACTTTTTTATCTCAACTAAAAACCTTAATTAATTGTATGATATTAATTGGTCAAGCGGACCACGAAACTAGTGAACATTGAATAATTTTAATGCGTTCATTGCCCTCTTCAGGGAGAGCTTCATCCTGCAAAAATAGATATGATAGCTCCATTTCATCATGATGCCAACTACCGATTTCTATATCTTTTCAGAAGGTAATCGAAAAATGCACTTTGTAGGGTTTGCGTTCGTAGAATTCAAAGAACCCGCACAAGGTCCGTCTACACTTTGCGGATTTGTAATGTTACTCGTGTTCGGCTTTGCACCATCTTCAGTCAGGAATTGTTTTCTAGTATTCCATAAAGGTCTTTATATACCGTGAGGTCGAATGGTTGCCACTAGGGGCGCGGTCCTGGTCGGTTTTTTTAATAATTTTCTTTGTGTATTGTAAGTTTTTGGCTTGTATATCGTGTTTGCCTCAAGGTTATCTTTTGTTAAACAGTTCCAGTGTTTTTTTTTTTTTTTGTAAGTAGTGCTGTTAGGGGAGTGGAAGTTGGAATATTTGTTTCTATAATTTTAAGCTCTGCAATGCGTTAAATGTTCGTGATGGTGTGTTAAGTGTGTGGCGTAATTTATTATCCCGTCCAGTCTTTAAGGATCTGGGGGTGTGGTTGAATAGTCCTTTCAATTTTTTTCCTGTCTGTCCAATATATTTATACGATATAAATGTATCACTGTGCATACGTGTTCCTTTTTAATAATTAACGTGTATTATTGAAGGTCGTTCGTGCTGTTTTAATTTCAAGTTTGTTTGTTAATATGTTTTTTCTTTGTTATGTTGACTATTTGTTATTGTTTGGTGTTTATTTATTTCGTTGATTTTTCTTTTGTTAACTTTGATTCTTACTTTTTCTGTGGAAATGATGTCTACAAATAAGTTGTCGATATAACTAAATTGAGTATTATACTTTGGCTGCAAGGAAACAAGGAAATGTCAGAAAATCGAAAAGGCAGACACACTGGCCAGAGGTTCTGAAACAATTCTTGGGATAAAAAATACAAACATAGAGATAGAAACATTAAGCTAACATAAAACATCCTCAAAAGTCTGGCAAACTCACTGCTATAGTAGGAGAGGGCTAAAATCAGAGTTGTGATAGGATTATATACCCGTTGCAACTCAAAAACTCAGAATAACATGGGTATATTAAATTTTTAGCATATTCAATATGGAAAAAGAAACAGCCACATGTATCACTTTTTAATGCAAAGCAACTGCTCAGTGGACGGATAACGCGCAATACGAAGAAAACCCAGGGAAAGAAATTCTAGCATAGACAGTCAATGGCGAAGCACTCCTTAGAAGAATCGAGTTCACTGAAGTAAGGATCTCGGAAAGTACACTAAGTCAGAAGCCTGCAGTGCTTGGGGAACAACCGACATCCTAGCATCTATCATCATCATTGATGTACTCTGTTTTCAGCCTCATCTCTGGAAAGTCGTTCTCTATAAAATGAATTGAATTAAAGCCATAATGGCAATGTAGACAATAAATTGCTTGCCAAATACCTTAAAGTAGCCGCAATAGACATTAACTTAAAACAAGATTAGACATAATGCCCATCTCGTATATACTGGCTTATCATCAAATCTTGACATGACGCGACTTGATTTGGAGACACTGAAAAGAAAATAGAACAGGATAGTAAAAAAGTAATAATTTTCACAAGTGCATTGAGTTTGGCTTTTGAAATGTCCATAACCTACGACGTATCTAACAGCAAAACATCTCTACAACAAAGGACCCAACAAGTGTGCCACATTCAGCTATCTTTCTCTACAAGCGGGACACCTGCGCGGGGTTTTCTGCAAAAGCAGGTGTCCGTGAGTCATCGGGTATGACCTATCTTCATACGCTCGAACAACATTCCTTCATTGCGTTTCAGACTTTCTGTGGGCCATCGCTCAGCCATGATCTTGACACGAAACAGTGCGACCCTTCTCTCAGACGATCTGGCCCATCTAAACGCTGCCAATCTTCATTTATCAATTTTTTTACTGTTCAAAAAGGGTCTCAGTGCCGGATCGCGGTGGTTTTGTCTGGAGGGCAAGACGTCCCAGCTTTCTCAATCTCGTCTGCACATCCGTTGCCCTCCAGCCCATCCTGTCCGGGTGTCCAGACGACTACCATCGTTGTTCCGAAGAACTCCAACTCACGATATGAATATCTTTAATAAGAGCACGGAAAGTTTAGTTTTTATCCTGTTTTTTTTTTCACATGAAAAATGTGTACATAAACTACATAAACAAAGTGAATAGTTTTCCTTTTGTAATATAAAGGTTATCGCGTTCATAAGAAAATTTACCACGCGATTAAATGCCCGTGCAATTGAGTTGATGTGCAATTATAAAATGTATTACTTAAGAACCACGGTACAAGCAAGTTTTCCAAATATGCTCTCGTTAATACATAGATAACACATCGTGGTGTAAATTTATTTACGCTCGTTTAAAACGAGCGGAAACAATGTTGTTGATGTTTTCGTTGGGTCTTGTATCTCCGACAAATTTACGATTTTGAAACATATTTGAAAGAGAATGGAGTTAATACAATTTCTCGAGAGTAAATATCAAGTTTCGAGTTAGACGTGTTTCTATTTCTATAACCATCTCCGACATTCACGTTAAACAGGTGCAAAGTAAAGCCTGGGAACATTCCAGCATGTATCACATTTCTATTTAGAAAACTCGTCAATCAAAATTCCATATTGTTTGAAATTAACATAAAATATGAGAAATGTTGGACTTTTCATGCAGTGATTAGTCAAGTTATCAATGGTTTGTAGTAATCGAATAACAACTGATAAAATATAAATTACCTGACCCGCTAAAATGAAGGTTATGGTTAAAAGACTCGGCCATTTTATGACCCTGGGAACAGCGATAAATATTATTTTATATATCCTTCAGAGTGTGTACTATCCTGTCCTCAGTCCTTTTGTTGCCTTAAGTTCGGCGATGGTCTTTTGATGATTTTTTCAGTCCTGGAAAAAATCCCAATACATATAGAACTTATTTTTAACCGATTCTTTGATAGATCTACTTTTTTGTCAATTTGGCTTGCTGCAAAGGGCTCAGAGCTTTTAGGTCTCTTTATCAAACTGGGTGTTCAGTAGGTTTTCCACCTGAAAGATCGTTGCATATTGCCCTAGCCTTATTTGAATTCAATTGCTCTGTCCATAGATACCTTATGAACCAAACTCGGTCTTGAAAACATGTAAATACCAGATATAGTCGTCACCCGCTTGGATCCTTTTCTCCTTGTCTGCTCTATTGTTATTATCACAATTAACAGAGAACCCCACTGTTATATGGCCATAGTTACAGCTGGCAAGACTTGAATTACATAAATAGTAAAGAAAAAGGGCCAAGTGACTAAAACATATACCTCCGAATTTTGAAGTTTCCCGTTAGTAGTCCTATTTTCATTCTTGTCATAACACACTCGACATTTAGGAGTACAGCCCTTAGTATTTGCGAAGATCATTTGCTGAGCGTTTTTCATCCATCAGCAATTCCATTGAACCGAAGAATTATTCCTTTTTGGTTGTTTGAAGTAGATACTGTTTTGGCAATTCAGTATGTCGAAAAACTTTAGTTACAAAAAACATAGATCGAACAGAACATGGAATAAGAATAATTCTTCGGTTCAACGGAATTGTATTCTAGGTTCATAAAAGTAGTAACCAAGAAAAGAAAAAAAGCTAAACCATGGGCATTTTGTTGTAGAACTATAGGTATCTTCGTCGAACTTTCCTTGGCCAATTTATCGACCTCCTTCTTGCCCTCTGTTCTCTATTTTCTGTTACCAAAACAAGGTTAATTTTGTAGTTATCACCAATTACTGACAAGGCTTGGATATAACTGTTATGGGCTTTACTGCCGATTAGGGAGTTGCGTTCAGTGCTGCCTGCCTGTCCGAGTATATGACTGTATGTTAGTAATACCCTGCCTTTTGTATTCTCTGGCATATGAATGAATACCCACATTCTCCACACGAAAGACTGTGCCATATTGCCAAGCCGTATGGGATTCCAGTTTTTAGTTTATTTACATATATACCACCTCCTGACTCATACTGTGTTTTAGTGCCTTCCGTACGCCAAATATAGTCAGCTTTATCCCACTTTTCGGTATTAAAAAAAATCTTCCTCTTTCTCTGTGTCGCTATTTCTGAATTTCTATCTCTTTTCTTTCTATTTTTATTTTTCTCTCTCGCTCACTCATTCTGTCTTACGCTCTCTCCTTTCTCCTTCAATGTCACTCTCTTTCTATGTCTCTCTTATATGTCCTATGTTTCTCTTTCTCTCTCACACTCTCTCTTTCTCTCTCTCTCTCTCTCTCTCTCTCTCTCTCTCTCTCTCTCTCTCTCCTTATCTATCTATCCACTCTTTCACTGCCATGGGAGTCATGGCGTTGCCAGACATCACGAAAACCTTGTTGGTCTAAAGTTCGTCCCAAAGCTTTACTTACATTCCTTTATATGTGAGTAGGCTATTGGATCTTGTGCCTCCACTACCCAGTAAACCATTGCTCTAACCTCTACATGGACGAAAAATTAAATTGGTCTTAGATTCGAAAGCACTACCCGATAAGCAGAGGAAATCGAAGTAATCCTATAGGGCCTAATCTTCTAAACAATACTGACGTACACGACACGTCGGTTTTCATTAGCGTAACAACTGCTGGGCACAGCAACATCTCTAGAAATAGTCCCCGGTTTTTTCACAAATTGATTATGGTTTGAAGATTTTATGTCAAAGGTGCCGCTTATATTTCACTTTTTTAGAGTGAAAGCGAATTAAAACTTAATTTAGCCCATGTAGCTGAAGTCTTTCTAGGGCGTCTTTCTTTGTAAACAAAATCATGATGGTTTTATTGACAGGTCTTCTTTTTATTTTTTACGGTAACGTTTCAATTTTGAGAGAAAACAGTAGAAACCCTGAAACTTATATCCTTTAAAACGATTACCGCAACTTGAAGCGGTTTACATTTTAACCACTAAATTGAATTTATACTGGTGAAAATGAATAAAAAGATTAAATACGTCTTCTTAGAATCTCATAATATTATTAGTTGTGCTTATTGTGGGCGAGACGACGTAAACCTCGACAAAACATCTTCCGGATATGTAGACACAATTGACTGTTGTCACCCTGAATAACACCCCTTTTCCAGACCCCTACTGTCAATAGAAGCCAGAATTTAGAAGCATGTCTTCTGTATTCACAACATGTGTTTATTCACTGGTTTTTCGTCGTTCGGACACAATAATAATATAAACAGGACTTAGAAAACCTAGTGGCATCAGATGAAAATCGCATCTCTCTAAGTACTATGTAATTTTTTAACGTTGTCAATTAAGAAATGTGCTCATATTAATAATAAATTAGATGTTGATTCTTCAATTAGAAGTAAATATAAGCAAAGTTGGTTTAACAATAATTGTTTAAATCAAAGGAAACTTTTATACTCCCTCATAAACCTTATACCTAAAGAGCGGGTCATCTTACATCGGTTTATTTTGCAAAGGTGACGTAAAGCAAGAAAGTTGTCCTTCAATTTTGTAATCAACTTCATAGTCGGATTCTTTATTGTCCTGGGAGTCGGAGTCCGTCCGGAATTCCGAAAAACTTATGAGGAGCACTCCAAGGAATTAAAACAAAAATAACAAAATAAATAACTGAACTTATAATTTTTATGTAAAAAAAAATTAAAGGAAAGTACACCTCGTCAAATGAAAATAGATCAAATAATAATAATAATAAATTATTTGAAAAATAACAAAAACGCTCACTCACAATATTTGTCGGTGCAGGAGCAGGGGACACGCATCAATGATCTCTTTTTCTTTTCTCTTTCCATCTTATCTCTTCCCCTGTTGCAAAAAAATAAAATTA